>NW_007207673.1:22945-44567 GCF_000164805.1 Carlito syrichta | reverse complement strand
CAGAGCACATGCCTGTAATTCCGGCTACTCGGAAGGCTGAGGCGGAAGGATTGCCGGAGCCCAGCAGGTGAGGCTGCGGTGACTGGGAGCGGCCACTGCACTCCAGTCTGGGCGACAGAGTGAGACTTCAACTCAAAAAAAAAAAAAAAAAAAAAAATAGAAAATACCTTTTCCCTTACATTTGCCAACAATGGTTGTTAGTTTTAAGAAAATGTCAGTATGGTCGCAAAAAAGAATTTGAAGCCTAAACTAGAAATTTTTTTTTGAGGAATTGATATGCTTCCTTCTTTCAATTAAGAGCAATGTGCCTTGACAAATTTCTTTTTTGCACTGGCTGCTATGAACCTCGGAAATAAGTTGGATATTTTATCATATGAATCATGGAATATTTTTGGCTACAATATTTACTTTTTTTCCTCTCCTTGGCTTTGATTTTCTAATTCATTAAGTGTATTTTGCATGTTAGTAATTTGAATCATCTCAATTCCTATAAATAAATGAGCAACTTATTATAAAGAGAATAGAACTTAATCCTTCTTCTACGTTTTATCTTCTTATACTTTCTTCAAGAGATGTTGTATGCTGTACAATGTGTCCTTTGATACAAGAGGATTTGAATCCAGATAAAGATGCTAGGGCGAATGACCATGTTGAAGATAAGGAATCTAATTAAACTCATCCAATGCTTTTGGAGCACAAGCTACATATTAGGCACTGAGGGTATTATAAGCAATAATATAAACATAATTTAGCTTCTGATTATTGCAGCTCACAAGCTAGAAAACAACAAAGAAGGCATAATATATCATTGTATAAAAAGATGAAAAACCTTAAATAAAATACAAAATCTCTAGAATGTTTTATTATGAGAGTAATATTTTAAAAACTTGAAATTATCTGAGATAATGTAAAGCTTTTATTCTTGAAATTACATAGGAGACTGGGTGCAGTGGCTCATGCTTATAATCCCAGCACTTTGGGAGGCCGAGGTGAGAAGATTGCCTGAGCCCAGGGATTTGAGACCAGCCTGGCCAATTTGGTGAGCCCTCATCTCTACAATAAATCAAGAAAAATTATCTGGGCCTGATGGCACGGGCCTGTAATTCCAGCTATTTGGAAGGCTGAGGCAGAAGGATTGCCTGAGCCCAGAAGCTTCAGTCTGTGCTGGCCCTGAGCAGCAAGACACTACATTCCAGTCTGGGCAACAGATTGAGTCTCTGACTCAAAAAAAGGAAAAAAGAAAGTATGCAGGAATATCTCATCAACCCATTCTAATGTGTGATTCACCTTATGTTCTGATGTTCTTTATTCTCAGCTTTTTATCCATAGCAATGCAGATCATAATGCTGTTCCATGAACAATAAGCTATGCACAGTCAACTACACTGATATTGCAGCCTACGGGTTGTCATTTTTGGCAAACCAACTCACCCTCCTGTTCTCCATTTAAGAAAGCAGATAGGAATGCAAATGATGATAACATTATTGTAGGGATAATCTTGAATATGCTCTCATTTATATGAAAATGAATTATGAATAAGTCAAAATCTAATTGTGACTACAATATGTCAAGAAAATTGCTTCACTACACCAAAACAGGGTCAAAATTAAAAAGGCTTAATTTTGATCCAGTTTCAAATTCTTAGTGCTTTATTGATATGAAAACAATCACTATTTCTCTTATCAATGCTGTTTTTCACCAAATTGGGAAACAAAAATCCGAAAGTTCATATGGAATAAAAAAAAGCCTCAATAGCCAAAGCAATACTAAGCAAAAAGAACAAAGCTGGAGGTATCATGTTACTTCAAATTATACTGCATGGCTATAGTAATCCAAACAGCATGGTACTAGTATAAAAATAGACACATAGATCAATGGAACACAATTGAATTTTTGCTTCTTTCTACTTAATTGTTTTGGTTCTTTAAAAATCACTCTTTATGACTTATTTTTGTTGCTAAACAACTCAATGCCTTGCTATGTGTTAGTAACAAATGAAAGAAAGGAACCTCCTTTTATCTATGGGCTTTTAAACATTCATTCTATGTTAGCCATAATGACTGCTTACGTAGTCAGTTCTTATTTTACTTGAGTAGGCCAGGAGGAGGCCAAGTCTTATTTTACTTGACTATATTAATAGTAACGAAATCCGGATTGCGATCTTCACATATATTACTTTTTTAAGTTGACAAACTCTTTAGCCTCCTTGTTCTTTCAGGAATTCTGATGCAGGTATTTTATACATTTCTTCCTTAAAGAACATAATACAAAATTTTATAATCATACATTTATGACTAAGGCAAATGGGTATATCATTTTGATTGGGTTTTTGGAAAACTTTTATCACAATGATGATAAGACAAGAACAAACACTATATTAGATGGGATAGACTAGGATATGCTGCACTAACAACCTCTAAATCACAACAGTTTAAGACAACAATGGTTTATATCTCTACAAATGGGTGTGCACAAATCACTCAGGGACTTCTATCATCTTATGATGCCTCCATTTCAACATGAGGCTTGAATGTTTGCCACTGTATTCATGAGAAATCATCATTGTCTTTTAAATGGATCTACCTGTAAAGGACATGATACTTCTGCTCACATTTCATTTGCTGAATCAAGTTACATGGCTATGACAAATTTCAGGGGGCAGGAGAGCTTAATTCTGCAAGACTAGAAGGGGAGAAGCACTAGTAAGATCTATCACACCTAGTGAGCTTGACTGTGACATCTTTGTATGGAGATATTTAAAAATATATTAAAATATGTTTAAGTGATTTCTGTATATTTTAAAATATTCACCTGTCTTTTAATATCATGTTACAGAAAAAAGGAAAACCTAACACTACAACCACTTTAATGCAACCACTGATAGCATTTAGATTTTTTACATTTTTCTATATATGTATTATTGTTACAATTATAGTTGTAAGTATAGCAATTTTACAATTTTATGACTTATTTTTGTAATTTAATATTATAACAAAAGGAATATCTCTATAAGGCTAGATAGTCTTTATGGCTATAATTTCTTAATGGGTGCATGAAATCACATTTAGTGGATGTACTATAATTGACTTAGTAATTTCAACATTGCTGGGTGTAGTCATAGTTTATTCTTGTTGGCAATTGTGAATACTGAAGGTTACAAAATCTTCAATATCTATTGGTCCTAAATGTTTTCTAGTTCCTAAATCTGCAAAACAATGACAATAATTCCCTCTTCAAATATTTTTTGTGAACTATTTATTAGGTATTGGAAGTAAAGAATCTATAATAATTTCAGGAACAAATATGTTTCTCTCCCACTGGATGATTCAACAAATGAAGTCTATACTTTACTCTTCATCCTCACTATTACCCTCACACATTGATGATATATTTTACCGCATCAAGCTCAGATATGGTCTATTGTTTTAGGATGCTCCTCATCCCCAGTCTAATTCTAGGTTCTTAATTGGGGTCAATGTTTCCCTCCAGGTGATATTTGGATGTGTATGGAGACATTTTTTATTGTCTCAGCTGAGGTGTGAGGGGGTGCTACATGAATCTAGTGGGTAGAGGCAAGTGATCAGCTAAACATCCTATAATACACAAGACTCCCTCTCCCCTGATAAAAAATTATTGGAACTAAAATATTCACAGTGCTCTGTAGAAAAACCCTGCTTAGCTTAACTTCCTGGCTTTAGCTCCAGTCTTTCTTATACATGACAGGTAGTTTTGATCTCTCTTCTGCCCCTGTCTATATCCCTCTGAGGGTTCTTTGAGTTATCTCTCCTACTTTATTTTAAGGATAGGAACCATATCTTATTTATTTTACTACTTCCTAAAGCAGGTGCTGGGACTTAAAAAGCTCTGAGTAGATATTTGCTTAAATAATACAAGGTCGTGGGCATTATTAGTATATGAAAATAAAATTATTTTTTAAGTAATTGTATTTTTTTCAGGATGCTTAGTAATGAAATTTTAAGGATTTGAAGATTTTAGTAAAAGCAAGCAAGCATAAATGTCTTTCTCTAACAGGAAAAGCAGTCTTTTAAAAAGTGAATTTGATTTCCAGCAAGATGGTGGTGCAGCCAGTCAGACTGCATGAGTCCCTGTATGTGTGAGTGATTGTATGGACAATTCTGTGTGTGTTTCTGTGTGTAAATGGGAGTGTGAGAAGCTGACTGGGTGGGGACTCGAGAGCGAGTGGCTAGGGTCCTCCTGGTGAAGCCTCTGGTGCCCCAGCTGCTCTCCTTGGACCCTAGCACTTCCTGGAATACAGAAGCTGAGCACCATTTTCTAAAATCAGCAGAACTTTTCCCAGCAAGATTTCCTGGAGTGCTTGCTGACCCCAGTACCACAGCACCAGGTTGAATGCTGGCAATAAGGGTTATGGAGGGAGTGCAGCAAGGGAGCCTGAGGCAGAATCCTGTGAAAACAGCAGGGAGAAGTCACCGGTGGGTTCCAGATTCTTGCCACTGGGTCCTGAGATCCAGAGACTGTGGTAACTGCTGAAGAGGGAACTATCGACCCCATTGGTGACAGGAGCAGCATCAGCCAGAGAAACTGAGCAGACTCTTTAATGCCTGGGCAGAGAAGTGCTCCAGGGGGGCCTCTGGGGAACAGCAGAATTGCAACTTGAGGCCAGGCATTATATCTATTCTGCATTGGAGCTGCTCTTTGCGACCTCAGAGAACAAACCCTGGGGGGTAACAGCCAACACAAAACCCCAGATGATCCACTTTCCACCCTGAGTCAGCTGCTGGGCAATAGACACAGAAAGCAGAATTGCCCAAGAAGGAGCCTGGTCAGTGCCTAACTGACTCCCCTGTCCTCCCGCTAGCAACAAGTGAAAGAGATCAGGAGGGTAGGGCACAAACAGGAGGCCCATTCTTATGCTGTGAACTGGATGCTCTGGGAGCTGTGACAAAGTTGGGAGAGGAAGGAAGATGGTGAGATCCCAAGAGATGCTGTGTCAAGTTATTTCAGTCCCCTTCCCTCACATGCGCATGGGCATGCAATGGCTACCAATTGCAGGCAGCAGGGCATAAAGATTCTAACATCTTAAGTTTTAACAGTGAATAGGCAACTTGTAGTAATAGCTCTGCAGTCATAGAACCTGAGAACCTGGGAACAAGAGGGAACCCCCCCCCCACCCGTCAAAGAGACATACTAAAGCTGAGAACTCTTTATCATTTTGGGTTTTTTTTTGGTGGGGGGTGGGGGGGAGATGTTAGTTTGTTGGCATTTTCTTTTCTTTCCTTCTTCTATTTCTCTTTGTTCTTTCTGTTTTTTAAATTTTTTTCTTTTTCTCTCTTTCTCCTTTCTCTCTTTTCTCTCTTTTCCCTTCTTAGACTCTGCTTGGACTCAGGGGTTATGCAAGCATACGCACTGTAAGGTCATATTTTGCAGAGATGAAGAGTGAGTCCTAGCTGACCCATTCACCAATAGCAAACTTTATGACCTGCCAATAGGTTCAGAATCCTTGCTGCTCCCCCAACCCCTAGTAAGTGCTCAAAATTGTAAAGAGACAGCACAGTGCCCCACCCTCAGCCCACTTCATAATTGAACAAACTCAGAGCCCTAGCTCAAGGAAGGACAGAAGGTAGAGCAAATATCAGAAGTGACTCTTCCATTTTCCACTGAGCAATGGAGTTAAAGAGAAAGATAAGAGAACTGCTACAAATGAAGAAAACCAACAAAAACCTGCTAGTAACCATCAGAGTCCCAGCAAAGAGTCAGTGCTGCAAAGAACAGCTCCTGAGGCATAAACATGGCTAGCTCCCAGAATGACAGTACCCAGAATGTACTTACAGAGATCGGAGTATCACTGGATATAATGAAGAAAAATCAAGAAATGCAAGTGCTGAAACTAAATGAAATTGCAACAGAGCTAGACAAACTAAAGAAAGTGTACTTAGAAATAATAGAGATAAAGAACTCCATCCAAGAAATAAATAACAAACTGACAAGCATGGGAAGCAGAAATGACCCAGTAGAAGAAAGACTCTCAGAACTGGAAGACCAAAATATGAAATTAACCCAATCTATTAAAAATATAGGAAAAAAACTTAAGAAGAAAGAGGAAACTCTCCAAGAGATGTGCGATTTTATCAAGAAACCAAACCTAAGTCTGATAGGAATAGCTGAAATAGAAAGAGAAATGGAAAACGCCTGGAAACAAATATTCCATGAGGTCATTCAATAGAATTTCCCTTATCTGGCCAGAGAGATGACTATACAAGCACAAGAGATCCAGAGAACTCCTGCGAGACAACTTAGGAGAAGACCAATTCCTAGACACATAGTAATTTGCCTACACAAAGTAGGTATAAAAGAAAAAATTCTAAAGGCAGCAAGGGGAAAAGGTCAGACTACCTACTGGGAGAGACCAGTTCAAATTGCTGCAGCTTTATCTGCATAAACACTATAGGCCAGAAGGAATTGGACCCCAATCTTTAATGTTCTCAAAGATAAACAATAACCAAAAATTTCCTACTTGCCAAATTAAGCTTCACCAGCAACAGAGAATTAAAATCCTTCCCAGACATCCAATTCCTAAGAGAATATGCTACTTTGAGACCAGCTCTACAGGAGATACTTAAAAAGATGCTGTACACAGCAGAAAAAAGAAATGAAAGAAAGACCATGTACTTCACAAGATCACAAACAAACACAGAAGCAGAAGAACACACAGCATACCTGCAAAAATGAAAACACACACATATATGAACACAAAAGCTAAACAAAAACAAAACAGTCTTATAAAAGCATCATGACAGAGACAAACTCTCACATTTCAATAATCAACCTGAGTGTGAATGGACTAAATGCACCACTGAAAAGACATAGAATAGAAAACTGGGTAAGAAAACAAGACCCAGAAATTTACTGTCTCCAGGAAACTCAACTCACCACAACAGTATGCCAACAGCTTCAAAGTTAGAGGATGGAAAACAAATTTTCAGGCAAACAGATCACAAAAGAAGGTAGGAGTCATGATCTTAATATCAGACAAAACAACCATTAAGCTCTCAAAAATGAAAAAAATATACAAAAGACACTACATAATGATTAAAGGTTTGATCCAGCAACAAGAAATATCCATTCTAAACATTATGCACCCAACACAGGAGCATCAGCTTTCAAAAACCAGCTACTAAGTAAATTTTAAAAAAGTATTGACTCTAACACTATCATAGCTGGGGACTTAAATACCCACTTACAACCCTAGAAAGATCATAGAGGCAAAAAAATCAACAAAGAGATCCAGAACCGCAACTTGACACTTGACCAAATGAACTTTGTAGATACCTACAGAACACTCCACCCAACAACCACAGAATATACATTCTACTCATCACCACATGGAACATACTCCAAGATCGACCACATCCTCAGCCATAAATCAAGCATAAACAAATTTCATAGGATTGAAATACTGCCATGCACTGCCTCAGACCACAGTTGAATAAAAATAAATATCAACACCAACAAAATTTTCCCTAAACCCACAAAAACATGGACACTAAACAACATGATGCTGAACAACTTCTGGGTCAACACAGAAATCAAAACAGAAATGAAAAGATTCTTGCAAACAAATGAAAATGAAGAAATATCCTACCAAAATCTCTGGGATGCCATGAAAGCAATACTGAGAGGGGAATTTATATCTCTATGAACACACATCAAGAAAATAGAAAGAGAAAAAGTTGACAGCCTAACAAATCACCTAGGGAACTGGAAAGGCAAGACCATTAAAACACTAACTTCAGCAGAAGAATTCAGATCACCAAAGTAAAAGCCCAAATATGGGACATAGAAGCCAAAAATACCATAGAAGGAATCAACAAAACAAAAAGCTGGTTCTTTGAAAGGATAAATATGATTGATGAACTCCTAGACAGAATGATCAAGAAAAAGGGAGTAAAAGCCCAAATGAACACAATCAGAAATGCAAAAGATCAAGTCACAACTGACCCCAAAGAAATACAAAAGATTGTCAGAGATTACTATGCACACCTACATGGAAACAAACTTGATAACCTAAATGAAATGGAGGACTTTCTAACTTTACACAACCTCCCAAGGTTAAGACAAAAAGAAATTAAGATCCTAAATAGACCAATAACAATGCAGGAAATTGACTCTGTTATAAGAAAACTACCTACAGAAAAAATTAAAATTAAAACAAGATGGATTTTCAGTGGAATTCTACAAAACATACCAGGTGGAACTGATACCAATCCTATTGAAAGTATTCTAGGCAATTGAGAAAGATGGAACACTCCTCAAATCATTTTATGAAGCTAACATCACACTGATACCCAAACCAGGTAAAGATCCAATAAAGAAAGGGAACTACAAGTCAATATCCCTGATGAACATAGATGCAAAAATTCTCAACAAGAGTCTAGCAAATCGGATCCAATAACATATTTCAAAAATCATCCACCATGACCAAGTAGGCTTCATCCTCAGGATGCAGGGCTGGTTCAACATCCACAAGATGATAAATGTAATTAAATATATCAATAAATGTAATTAAATATATCAATAGATGTAAAGACAGGAACCATATGATTATATCATTAGATGTAGAAAAGGCTTTCAATAAAATCCAGTATCCCCTCTTGATAAAAATCCTCAAAAACCTAGGCATAGAGGGAACATAACTCAAAATAGTAAGAGCCATCTATGATAAACCCATATTCAACATACTGCTAAATGGGCAGAAATTAGAAGCATTTCCCCTGAAAACTGGAACAAGACAAGGCTGCCTACTCTCACCTCTCCTGTTCAACATAGTTTTGGAAGTCCTAGCTACAGCAATCAGACAAGAAAAGGAAATCAGGGTTATCCCTATAGGAAAAGAAGAAGTCAAGTTATCCCTCTTTGCTGACGATATGATCCTATACCTCTAAAATCCAAGAGAATCTGTCAAAAAACCCCTTGTACTTTTAAAGGTCTTTGACAAAGTCTCAGGGTACTAAATAAACATGTAAAAGACAGCCACATTCTTGTACACCAACAACAAACAGACAGAGAACCAAATAAAAAGCACAGTACCATTCACAGTAGCCACAAAAAAATGAATTAACTCAGAATCTTCCTAACCAGAGAAGTAAAAGATCTTTACAATGAAAACTTCAAAACACTGCTCAAAGAAATCCAAGATGACACAAACAAATGGAAAAATATTCCATGCTCCTTGAATGGAAGAATAAACATTGTTACGATATCCATCCTACCAAAAAAAATCTACAGATTTCACACTATACCCATTAAATTACCAACAAAATTCTTCCTAGACCTGGAAACAACAATGCAGAAATTTATATGGAAACATAAATGACCATGAATAGCCAAAACAATCCAAAAGAAACAAAGTGGAAGGTATCACACTCCAGACTTTAAACTTTATTATAAGGCT
Source organism: Carlito syrichta (assembly GCF_000164805.1). NCBI lineage: Eukaryota > Metazoa > Chordata > Mammalia > Primates > Tarsiidae > Carlito > Carlito syrichta. Next base: position 35,137 of record NW_007207673.1, on the reverse strand, counting down.
ACTATAATCAAAATAATCTGGTATTGGTCCAAGAACAGGTATATAGATCAATGGAACAGGATAGAGATTCTGGAAGCAAAACCTCAATTTCTCAGCCAACTCACCTTTGACAAAGCCTCCAAGAACAAATGCTAGTGAAAGGCGAACCTATTCAGTAGATGGTGCTGGGAAAAACTGGTTGAGCACATGCAGAAGAATGAAACAGGACCCTACCTGTCACCAAACACAAAAATCAACTCCAAATGGATTAAGACCTAAATGTAAAATTCCAGACTTTATGAATCTTAGAAAATGCAGGAGATACCATTACAGAAATCGGAATAGGCAACCAAATCTTGAACAAAACCTCAAAAGTCCATGCCATCAGAGATAAGATAGACAAGTGGGACCACATCAAACTGCAAAGCATCTGCAAAGCAAAAGAAACCATAAAAAGAGCAGGAAGACAGCCCACCGAATGGGAAAAAGTATTTTGCAACTGCATATTGGACAAATGCTTAACATCCAGGATTTACAAGGAACGCAAGCATTTTGAAAGGAAAAAAAAAGCCCCATTAAAAAGTGGGCAAAAGATATAAATAGACACTTCTCAAAAGATGACATACGGGTGGTCAATAGATACCTGAAAAAATGCTCAGCACCACTAATCACCAGAGAAATGCAAGTCAAAACCCATTGAGATACCACCTAAATCCAGGCAGAATGGCCATCATTATTAAAACAAAAACAACAGTTGCTGGCAAGGATGTGGAGAAGAGGGAACACTTCTACACTGTTGGTGGGAATGTAAACTAGTTCAGCCTCTATGGAAAACAGTGTGGCAATTCCTAAAAGAACTAGAAATTGACCTTCCATATAATCCAGCAATCCCCCTTGTGAAAATATACCCAGAATAACTTAAATCACTCAACAAGAAAGATACCTGCACATACATTTTATTGCAGTACTATTTACAATAGCAAAAACAAGAAACCAACCATGCTGCCCATCAAAACTGAACTGGATAAAATACATGTGGTACACCTACATGATGGGATATTATGCAGCCATAAAGAAGAACAAAACTATGGACTTTGCAGCAACTTGGATGTATTTAGAGTCTATAATACTCAGTGATTTATCATAGAAACTAAGAACTGAGTACCACATATTCACTCATAAGTGGACCCTGAACATTTACCATAATACTATAAGAAATGGATTGACAGTAGCCAGAAACTGCCAGGGGAAAGGGGGCATGTAACATTAATAAGGGTATCTGATCTCCAGCCAGGCAAAGTGGGGACCAAGGGAGGCCTAAACTTTGTCTGTACCATGACCACTTGTATACTGAATCCTGAATTGTACCTCATATCTTTAAAATAAAATAAATTAAAAAACAAAAAAATGAATTTGATACATGAGTCAAAGTAAGCATGATTGAATAACCAAAGAAATAATGTGTCCTCTTTGCATCAATTTACTCATATAAAAATAAATGCAATGTTCATCTATAGCTTTGTTATTAAGTAATGATTTCACCTAAGTATTTTTGTAAAGTTAATGTAGACTATTATAAATTTATAATGTTGTCATATGACTTCTATACTTCATAAATTAGTCTGTGATTTTTATATTTTCTTTAATTATTCTGTGGCTATTCTATATTTTAGTGAAAAAAGAATATAGAGTTTTAGCATGTACATATATATAGCACTTGTCTTAGTTGGTTTTGTGCTTTAACAGAATACCTGAGACTAGGTAATTTACAAGGAATGGAGATTTTTTTTTTTAATTTCTGGAGGCTGGGAGTCTAAGGTCAAGGTGTCAGCATCTGGTGAGAGCCTTTTTGTTGCACCATCATCCCATAGCAGAAGGTAGAAGGATGAGACTGAGAGAGAGAGAGAGAGAGAGAGAAGGAGAAGAAGAAGGAGGAGGAGGAGGAAGAGGAGGAGGAGGAGGAAGGAGGGAGAGAGAGTGGGCAGAAGGGAGGGAGAGAGTAGGTAGGGAAGAGAGAGAGAGAGAGAGAGAGAGAGAGAGAGAGAGAGAGAAGGGCAAACCTATTTTTATAACAAACCTGTTCTCAAGATAATGAACCCACTCCTATGATAACAATATTTACCTATTAATAAGGGCAGAAGAATCCTCATGACCTTATCACCTCTTCGAGGTTCCACCTTTAAACACTGTTGCACTGGGAATTAAATTCCTAGCACATGAACTTTTGGGGGTACATATTCAAACCATCATAGTACTTATCATCATTTTATTTCAACTCCAAATAGCCAAACTTTTTACCAACTTCTTTCTTTGTTTCTAATTTGTCTTATTTTTTTACCCAGTCACATTTCCCCTTCTCATTCAAAAAGATGATAGAGGATCCTCAAAGTGATATTCTACAGTTAGTAATTTTGAATGGAAAATCTTACAAAAGCAATTTTTATGGGGTTATTTGATAGAAACCAGATTTGAGAGGTTGAGGGTGTATAGGAAGTGAGGTAAAGAAGACATCAATAATAGAATATTCTATTGTGATATTAGCCTATAGAGGGAGAGAGAGGGTCTAGGAGTAGTTAGAGGGAAAGAAGGGTGAAGGAAGAATTTTTTATTGAAGAGAATTTACTATGCTCATAAACCATCAATGTCATTGTTTTTATTTCCCTCCCATTATGCCATCTGAAAGCTTCTTTAGTTTAAAATTTGTACACATTCAGGCAACCCTCTCAGGTCTCCTTCCACTGTAGGAGATTTTCTGTCCTCTCAATAAATCCTGCTTTCTCAAAAAAACCTGTTCACATTCCTCAATACTCCAATAATATTATAATGTGAATTATACAAACCATTCACACTCAGTATATCTTTACTCATCCCAATATATAATATTGCTGATTTTTATTGTTATATAACTTTTGGTTCATGTTTTGTTTTATTTTCCTGACTTAGCATTTAGTAGGTATGTCTCTTATATTTGTTAGTAATAGTATTCACTGAACAAATATGGTGGAGGACAGAGTCTTTTATATCATATTGCAGAATCTCTTTAGTGAAACTATACACAGAAATTTTAGTCAGGTATCAGTTCCATGGAAATCTCTGTTTATTCAAGTAAACTGCCGTTAAGTCTTGTGTCTGATTACATTTTTCCTTTGACTCTGGCTGATAGAAAACTCCTCCCCAGAACCAAATATTGATTCACTTATAAGCTTAATGTATTGTGCGAATTATTTTAATAGTGTATCTTATGACTAGTCTTACTTTTGCTGTCTATCTGATTTCACTTCAACCCATTTTCACATTTTTTCCCTTACTTTATTGTGTTTCCACATAATCTGTTGGAATTATTCAGAGTAAAATAGTAAATTATAGAATAAAGTAATATTTTAAAATATAAATTTTTTGCATGCCTGTAGAACTTGAACACAGAAGCCATTCAATAAATATTTACTGCTATTGATAATGTGAATGACAAGTCTATTAAGTGATAAAAGTTCCACTGATCACCTGAGCTGAATATATTAAAACCCAACAATACAGTAACAACAACAAAATAATTCCAATCTGGGCTTTCATTTAAAAATTTTTGAAATAAATGAGGCATTTTTTTAGTTCTAGTTATTGACTTCCTACAGGGAGGCAAGAGCTACAGAATTCTCCCATCATAAATTTGTTTTAGTAGCACTCTTCTCTCCCTTAAGCTGTATAATGTTTATATGGATCAGGGGAGATTTTTGGATTTTCTACCTTTGGAGCTATTGTTTAGTGCCTCGCTAATTAAAGGTCTTTTATAAATTATTATTATGCTGTGGCATAATCTATGAGCTGGTTAGAAATGTATAATCTTGGATCCTACCATTCATCCACTAAATAAGTCTTCAGCTTAACAAGATTTGCCAGTGATTTGTATTCACATTAAAATTTGAGAAGTGTTCATTCAGACTACTCTTTGCAGGTTGATGTTGACTAGCTTTATGAATGGGATAATTTGAGAAATACAAAATAGTGACCCTATTTATCGGTTTCTAGTTTTAGATTTATCAGTTCTCTGGTTTTATTTCTCCAGAATTTTTTGAACAAGGCAGGTTAAAGTTTTCAAATTGTGCTTTAAGAAACATTTAATTAGCTAAGTGTTGTGGCACATGAATGCAGTCCCAACAATGGGAAAGGCTGAGGTGGTAGGGTAGCTTGAACCTAGGAGCTTGAGGCTACAGTGAGCTATGATCAGGCCCATGAATAGCCTCTGCACTCCAGCCTGGGTAACATAGTGAGATTAGAGATGTTCATCTCTTAAAAAATTAATTTTGCTAAAACTAAATTTGCCTAGTCAATTTTAAACATGAAATGGCTAAACATGAAATGGCTAAAAAAAAAACCCACCCTATAACAAATAGTGTGCATAAATAAACAAATACACACACATCTGCAATCTGCCTATATATTGGTAGGTAAAAGGACATCAAGTAGCTATATGACTAATGTTGTACGTGTAGAGGATAACAGTTTTAGTGACTGGTTTGCACTTGTTCTCTCCATGAATTCATTACATATTAGGTTATATGTTTTCTTGAAAAAGTACAGTGGCCAGGCATGGTGACTCATGCCTGTAATCCCAATTACTCAGGAGGATGAGGGGGAAGGATCGCTTGAGCCTAGGAGTTTGACACTAGCAGTGAGCTATGATTGTACCACTGCATTCTCCATTCCAGTCAGTCTAGCCTGAAAGACAGAATGAGACCCAGTCTCTGGGGGAAACAAAAAAAGAGAGAGAGACTAGTGAGTTGTAGTTGATAACTTACAGACTTAGTTTAATGAAAAGTTTCTGTTCTGATATATATATATATCTGCTCAGATCTATCACTAACAAGTTTCTGTTATGACGTCTATGTCTGCTATGTTTATTCTATGTCTAAGTCTAGATTTTCATCAATATGTAATATACACACATATTAAAAGAATGCACTTGTGGCATCTTAGTCAATCCATAGACCATAGAACATTAAAACTGGAAGAAATACTATTACACTACATTAATCCAATCCCTGGTTCCCATTATTGACCTAAATCTGTCATCCAAAACTTTCTGATCATAAGATATGCCTGAACCACTGTGTCTGAAATCTGTATTTTAACAAGCTCCTATGGTGATTCTCATGGTTCAGGTAAGTTTAGGAAAAATGTAATAAAGGAGTAGGTTAATTATAAATTATTCTCTTTTTAGAAAAAAAGTTCAGGAAATATTGCAATTCTTTTCTTTTCTTGTTGTTGGTTTTGTTTGTTTGTTTGTTTGTTTGTTTTGAGTTGGAGTCTCACTCTATCACCCAGACTGGAGTGCAGTGGCCGCTCCCGGCCACCACAGCCTCGACCTGCTGGGCTCTGGCGGTCCTTCCGCCTCAGCCTTCCAAGTGGCTGGAACTACAGGTGCACGCTACCATGCCCAGCTAATTTTTTGATTTATTGTAGAGATGAGGTCTCGCCAAGATGCCCAGGCGGGTCTCGAACCTGCGGGCTCAGGCAATCCACTCACCGCAGCCTCCCAAAGCGCTGGGATTACAGACTGAGCCACTGAGCCGGGCTTGCAATTCTTATTATATTCTTTTTAGTCATGCTTTTAATGTGAATTTTAGAGTTTACTTGGAAAATATAGCTCGTATTTTATCATTTTGAAGAGCACAAATTCTTTTGAAAATTCAATTTTTCTGTAGTTCACCTTCAGATCTTTTTAAAAAATATAGTCCATGTTATTTGTAAAAGTGAATATTTTTGTGATTATGAAAATTGAATTAAGAAAGCATATACTCTTAACATAGGCACTGGTGTGAAATATATCATTATCTTGTTATTTGCCTTGATGTTGATATCTGTATGCTCAGAGTTAGGTGGCTGCAGAACCTGAATATATGGTCCTAAGACTAAGGTCTGAGAACCTTGCAGTGAGACTTCAACTTGGCTGCTGAAAACATAAATGTAAAACAAGGAAGCAACCACAACTGAGCTGGATACTTCACAAAACAGATACAGTAATTATCTCTCTCTTTAGCTTAGGGGTGCACCAAATGTTTATAATCACTTGTTCAACAACCTGGGATTTTTCATATTCTTCATGGTTCAGGAGTCAAACCCATATGCAACCTATAATAATGAACTTTCCCAGAGCACCAAGTTATCCATATTCATGTCACAGGAAATGTTTACATGGGAGCAAAATACTCTAGCATCAGAATAAATCAGTAACATCTCAGAGTTCACGCTTCCATATGATTCCTTGATATAATAAAGACAAAAATTTCTGACATTATATAATTAAAAACAAAACTTTTCTACAAATTCTGCAAGTTCCCACACAATGCAGTCAAATGTGCCATTTTGTTGTATCATAAACAAGAAGTTATAATGCAGATATTGTGTACTTTTTTATCTCTGAAAATATCCATTTATTTTCATCAATTAAAATAGGATTTGGCTTGGATTAGGTTTTAGGAATTGTGCCACATCAAACTGCATCAGGAGAACTTGAATTGTGTTGTCTAGGTGACACAGAGGTATCTAGAGTGTTTAATTCTTTAATAAATTATTAGTTGAGGTATTTAGTCATTAAGAAAGCATCTAATCATTTTTTATGTTTTAAACTTATGCTTTTCTATTTTTTTGTCATAGTTATAGTTTAGACTAATAGCTGGCAATATCACTATTATTTTTTAAATGTATAGTTATTTTGATGCTTTTTAAAGAACGAAAATCAGCAGTAGTGCATAGAAATAAGAAAACTCTCAAAATAGGATCTTGACTATAATGGGAAAATGTTAACCAATATACTTGTGAAAAGATAGACTTCCATTTTATGTGATAATGATTGAATGTACATGTTCATTCTTTTTGGAAAAAAAGTCATTTGAATTACTCAGCGATACTTAGATTAACCAATAGTTATTCATTATCATTAAAAATGCTCTTGCACAAAGGAAGAAGAAATAGTGAAATTAATGTGTAATTTAAAATTTAAGTTTCAGACTTAAGTTACTAAAGGGACTACTTAAAGAAAAGACTATTTGAATACTTCTTTACAAATATAAAGCATGACTGAATTAAATCATCTGAACCTAGGATTAGTATATATATTAATCAATTTCCCATGACTGTTTAGATTAAAATAACCTTGGATTTCCTTATACGCTGCAAAAGTTCATAGTAGAGGTACAAATTTCATGTAAAAATGTTGACTTTCTATGTAGATACTTATTTTTGATAGTAATTGCAGATAAAAGTAATAAATATTTCAGACTTTCCACTAATAGTGCTATATGTGTCCAAGTAGAAAAAACAGGATTTTGTACTGTACCCCCAGAGGGTAAAATAAGGAGAAATTGAAATTAACAAGCATACAGCTTCCAGTTGTATGATCTTAAATTTTGAACTCATTAGCAGTAAAACTTCATTTTCAGTACTAGGCTTGAATGTAGTTTCTAAGTTAGCCAAGATCAAACATAATATAAAGTTTTGCATAATTTTTTTCCCCTTACACTTTGAGTTGCACCTGGATGTAAATAGCTAACTAGAATAGACTAATGATATGCTCAGTGTCGCCAGCAGTCATAGAGTAAGCACCTCTCCCTGTCTGGGTTCTCCAGTGAACTTTTAAACCATTGGCTTTTAGTTCAGGAACACACTCCAAGGAGCTTGTCCCCTGCTCTTTATTGCATTCCAGAGGCAGCTCCATCAAGCTGCATCACCATCACTTAGCACAACATTTACTCTCTCTAATAAAAATACACTCCAGGTGCTATATTGAATGGATTATTATCAACAGAGGATTCCAAAAATTTGGTGTATGCCCTTCTCTTTCAAGATTCAGGGTGGGCTGAGGTCCCAGATGTGTTTTTTGTATGCCAATGTTACAACGGAAAAAGATCTGGCCCCATGCATAAACATGGTAAATAGAAAGCTGTGTTCTGACCCAATGCTCTATATTGTTGACTTTGGAAGCCATTTCAGGAGACACAAAGGTAGTTACTAAGCCCCTTTGTGAAAATGGTATCTAAGGCAAAATGGTTGAGAAAGAAAGGAAAGATACAGAAACAATGAGGGTGAGAGGGAGAGAGCAAATCAGAGTGAAAGAATACCAACAGGATCAACATGATTGATAAAATAATTCTTTAGATATAATTATTACCTGGCCTGGCACGGTGGCTCACACCTGTGATCCCAACACTTTGAGAGGCCAAGGTGGTAGGACTACTTGAGCCCAGGAGTTCAAGGCCACAGTGAGCTGTGATTGTATCACTGCACTTCAGCTTGGGCAACATAGTGAGACCCTGTTTCTGGGGAAAAAAAAGTAATAATAATAACCTTCAAAGTGGATTCATTAGTATCTTAATTCTTCTTAGAAAAAAAACCAAGAATTTAGGAAAACATCTAAATCATGAAATCCATATCCCTTTAAGATTATTTAAGAAAATTATTTTAATACTATGTAGAAATTCTGGTAGACTTGGCAGTATATGCTCGTTTTAATGTGAATCTTCATGTCAAAGACAGAATTTTGTACACATAAGAATTCCTTGAAGCCAAAGACTGAACTACAACATGGTGCATAGTAACCCCTTGCCTGCTTCTTTTCCTTCCTTACCAGTCTCCTCTTTTAAGTCTTCTAGCTCTCACATTTTTAAGTTTTGTTGACAATGGAGGCCCTATTAGTATCCACACGTTCCCTTTTGTATTGTCATCTTTGTGGTTTTGTATATCATCTCTTCTGTACCGAGAACTTCAGCCCCTTTTTGTCTGCTTAATAAAAGTTCATTTTGAAGGCTTATATGAAGAGCTGCGTTCTCTGAGAAGTCTTCCTTGATTTTCTCACCTCTACTCAGCAAGTTTCTGGGCACCTTGCATTTCTTGATTGTATTATAATTGTATTTTTCTTTGTTTTTCTTCTTAACTAGTCTCTGACTTCTTTGACTACAGAAATTGGATTGAATACATCAATAAAACACATATTTTCTTGGATGCGCTGTAAATAATTTTAGAAAGACTGAATAATTAAACTGTCTTTAGCAAGCTGTACATCTATTGCTCAGAAAGATTAACTGGACCATTTTATAAAGGAAAATGCTTAAGGTCCCAGTTTTGCAAAAATTGTGGGCTCCAATGAAAAACCTTTAATTGCTGGTTGCCCTGGCAAAGCTAAGGTAAGAAAGATGTTCTCAGTAGGTGGGGCACATTGAAATAACTGCTTTAACAGAACCTGAAAAGTTGGGACATACTGCAATAAGTCATTCAGAAAAACTGTGAATTTCATTTCATTCAATATCTTTTAATATTGGCGTAGCTTCATTCATTCATTCATATATTTATTTTTGGAAACTTATAATGAGCTAAGCATTATGTTAGGCTCTGGGGAAACAAGGCTGGAAATAGCATGTGTTTTGTCTCTGAGGGCTCACAGTCTGGTCAAAGGTCATTTTATGGCTTGCAGACAGTCCCACAGGGATGAAAGCATTTGAGTGATGAGAATGCAGCCTAGCAAATATAGAAAAATCTTCAAAGAGAAATAGACAACTCAAGTCAGATCTGCAGAGTAAACTGGAGCGGGTGGGGAAACAGGTTAGGAGAAGGTGGTGAGACAGAAATTTGCAGGAAGCATCAAGGTAGGACAAGAGCTCAGATTTGTGACATTTATTTCTCTTGAAAGGACTTTCATTGAAGGAAGAGAAAGAAAACAGTGAAAAAGGCTTCCCAAGACTGATTATGCAGATGAAAGTGGGAGGGTCACACCTTTGTTTCCTACAAGCTTGTGACACTGAGGTGAACTAAGCCTCAGTTTCCTCATCTGTAAAGTGAGAATAGAGTAAGGATGAGTAAAGTGTGTGTTTATGCAAAGGCAAAATATGGATCAGACAACGTGCAGTTTTCTTTTTACATGCTTGCTAAACTTACTAAAGACACTAGCTTTACTAAAGCTCCTCTGTTATATGCACAAGGTAAAAAAGCTCTGAAATGCTCAAACGGGTGTCATTTGGCTCTGGCTGAGGTGTCCCTGACGGAAGATCCCCTGAGCTACCCAGCTCAAGCAGAGATGGCTGAGCAAGGCCGCACTAGGTTCTCCAACACAGCATTGTCTTCCCCTCTCTTCATTTGTAGCTCAAGGCCTCAATCTTTTTTCATTATTTTAATAATGTTTTTATGTTTAATTTAACTGTAAATCACATTAACAGAGTTTTGACTGGTATGTCAGAGGGCTTAAAAACTGAGTTAAACTCATTCTAAGAGCTAAAGAATTTGTCAGGTCTGACATGTTTAGTCAAGATGATCCAGTCAAGTGTGGAATGTTGAAGAGATGGTGCGAGATGGTATTTAATTTGTTCAGGATTTGAAGGGTGGAAATGGACTCATAGAAGAGCTTTTGCTCCATATTAGCAACAGTTAAGAGGATAATTTATGGCTTCTGTTAAGGACATTAACCAAGGCAAAAATGCCCCTATAAAGCAATTAATTATATATTATGCTTAAGTTATTTTCTAAAGAATGTGATCACACCAGAACATCACATAATTCAGAAAGCATTAGTGAAATGTTATACTTTCTTTGTATTGCATAAATGTATTCTTGTAATGAAAGACAGGCATTCATGTTTTCTGTATTTTGAAGTGATATCTTTAGGGGTCAAAAATCCTACTTATGAGGTTTTTACTGCCAAAATCTTTCTTTCCTTAAAACATTTTTATCACAAAATTAATAGACGCTTAAGCAAGAAAAAAATAAAATCCAAAGAAATTAATTGCCTTTACTGTTAATATCTTGATATATATAGTTTGTTTTACTCTTTTCTATGAATAATATTAGTTAGGATATCACAACTACTAAAATGGATACTCTATAAAATATCAGTGGCTTAATACAATAGAATCTTATTTGTCTCTCAGGAGAGGATTGCCAGTGAGGAGGAGAGGAAGAGGGTGGTACTGCAGTGCAGTGTCATTCTGCTCCATGTAGTCATTCAGGTCAGTGCCATTAATGCCTCCTACTGGAGATTCTTGGCCATTGAACTCCAGTTAGAAGGAAGAGACAGAGGATGGCAAGTGAGATATTTACATGGTTCAGACCACAACAAGGTAGTGAATATTATTTCCACTTATGGTAGAAAATGCAATTTAGCTATGTGCCCAGCCTGGAGGACAAACAGGTTTAATGTGTACATAATCTTCTTTGCCAGAGGAAATATGTATGTACACAGGTTCATGAACTGTACATTCTGTTTTGTAGTATTACTTATTTACTCAGCAATATATCTCAAAGTTCTTTTCTTATTTATATCATTGTTATTTGACCGTATCACAATTTATTTACCTTGTTTGGTCAAATTCTTGTGAAACATTTGGGTTTTTACCAGTTTTTATGAATATATACAACTGTCTGATAACATTATTTTGCCTTTGTTACTAGCCTAGTTGTTTCCTTAAAAAAATTCCCAGAAGTGAAATTTTTGGGTCAGAGGACATATAGTTTAAAAATGGCACTTTTCTCTTTGGTAATGGGGTCTATACGTGGATGTTGAAAGTCACAATTAGTGTCCTATTTATTTTAGTGTGAATTAAGGAATAATCATTAAGTACTTAATTGAACATCTATTAGGGGACTGACTTGTACTATAAGGAGTTCAAGAAAAGTAATTAAGGTTGTTTTTATTAGGAAAGGATACTCTTTTCCATATATTTAACACTAAAAGAGAATTTATATTTCTTTGTTTTCCTTAGTTAAGTAACTGATGCATTGGTTTATACTGTGGTAATAGAAGGAAGAAAGGAGAGGTAAGGATGTTTCATAAAATTACAAAGGATGAGGCTGAGTCCAGTGGCTCATGCCAGTAATCACAGCACTTTGGGAAGCCAAGATGAGAGGATTGTTTAGGTTCAGGAGTTTGAAACCTGCCTAGGCAACATAGCAAGACCTCGTCTCTACAAAATAAATAAATAAATAAATAAAAAATAAATTGCCGGGCTCGGTGGCTCAGCCTGTAATCCTGCGCCTTTGGGAGGCTGAGGTGAGTGGATTGCCTGAACCCGTGGGTTTGAGACCCGCCCAAGCAGCAAGACCTCATCTCTACAATAAATCAAAAAATCAACCAAGAGTGGTAGCGCATGCCTGTAATTCCGGCTACTTGGAAGACTGAGGTGGAAGGATCGCTGGAGCCCAGCAGGTTGAGGTTGCGGTGGCCGGGAGCGGCCG
>NW_007207673.1:19608-22925 GCF_000164805.1 Carlito syrichta | reverse complement strand
GCCACTGCACTCCAGTCTGGGCGACAGAGTGAGACTCCAACTCAAAAAAAAAAAAAATTAGCCATGTGCAGTGGCCCGCACTTGTTGTCCCAACTACTCAGGAGGATCACCTGGGCCCAAGAGGTTGAGGCTGCGGTGAGTTACAATCATGCCACTGCACTCCATTCTGGGTGACTGAGTGAGACCCTGACTCAAATATAAATATTATTAAAAAAATATATATATATAGGATGAGATGCCTATTCTATAACAAATTAAAAATGAAATATTTAGATTTCTTCTTTTTTTTTTTTGGGTCGGAGTCTCATGCTGTTGCCCAGGCTGGAGTGCAGTGGCACAATTATGACTCACCGCAGCCTTGACCTCCTGGGCTCAGGAAATCCTTCTGCCTCACCTGCCCAGGTGGCAAGGACAACAGGTGTGCTTCCAAGCTTGGCTTTTTTTTTTTTTTTTTTTTAAGATGAGGTCTTGCCATATTGCCCAGGCTGGTCCTAAATTCCTGGGTTCCATCAATGCTCTTACCTTGGCCTCCGAAAGTGTTAGGATTATAGGCGTGAGTCACCGCACCTGGCAGATTTAACTTTTATTGTGAAGTTATGCATTTCCCAGACTGAGATTTGTTGCCATGTTTATATATGTATTAAATGGAAATAATTATTATAAAATTCATTAATTAGATTCTCATTTATTTTTCTATTGTAAGAGATACACATTTTTAGCAAAAGTAAGACCTTGAGACTTATAGAGATGTAGTATCTGTAGAAAACTTATTTCCACTTAGATACACAAATTATAGGTGTGTGTATATGTATTTCTATGAGCAAATAAATTAATACATGTAATGCAGAAATTTAAAATGCTCGGATAGATAATCCAGTTTCTAAATACTCAGAATGGCCCTGTCCAAGTTCAAGGAATAATAGTTTCCAAAACTAGTAGGAATTTATACTAAGGGTTGAGATAATAAGTATAAATAACTGTAACAAAAAAGCAATGAAAAATGAATTCACGTTCCTTTGAAAGTATCTAAAACAAAATTCTCAGTGTTTCAACTTGTGTCACAATTACTTGTTAACTTCAAAGTTTTTAAAATTTATACTTACCTGAGGCTATTTATTCAATGATCTCATCAAGCATACATTGTGTGTGAGATGCAAAATCCACTTTCCTTGTGACATCATAGTCCCCAGGGGGAGACAGACTAACAAACAGACAACTATAATTCAGAATAATAAATGCTCTTAGGGAAGTTCTGAGTATCTTGGGAACATGAAAGGAGATTGAATCTAGGATACCAAAAAAGGATTCTTGAAGGAGAAGGTCAGAAGTCTAAAACTGATTTATAGTTTCATTTTGAAGTATTTGATAGTGTGTTGGTTTTGAAAACTTCTCAATTATCACCATTGGTAAAGACTCTTCTGAACTTTCAAAAAGGAACGCATATAGTTCTTTAAGTTTCTAAATAAGTATTATAAAATTTAGTGGAATATGGTCTGTACTGAACCATAATGATCCTTTTAGCTTGTTATAGTTTGACATCAATTATCATTGATATTACTATTCTAGACAATACTATTTGCAAATATTATTAAATTATACACATTTTAAAACTTAAGAAAAATGTATACTGCATAAATATTACAAGAAGTTTTAGTTGTTTGTATCCATTCCTATAATTACATAAGTGATCACAATAACATCTAAGTAGATTTGAAATTGCTTAGGTCAAGATGGATTTGAAGGACTTAAGCCGGCCTGAGAGAATGTCATCAGGAAGGACCAGAGAATCTGGAGGCAGCCTAGGGTCGGAGTTGCCTGAGGTCAGGAAGACCTCTTCAGGAAGAGGGAGAAGCTCTGTAACAGGTTCCCAACAGCTGGGTTGTAAAAGGTACAGCTGGAACATTTGGAAGGGAAATTGGAAAGGTCTGAAACTACAGAAGAATGAGGGTAAAATGAGATGTGCCTTGCTCAGAACAATAAAAGAAAGGCAGGAACAGCTGCAGGGTTTGAATCTGAGATGCATGGTAAACCCAGTCATGGAGAAGGCCTGCATGAGCAGCAAAGGGAAATGTATACACATATATCTGAAGATGTAGAAAAAGTGGTTAGGAAGAATTAATATGCTTAGAAAGTTATGAGATGAACTGTCGTAATAAATGTTAAAAGTGATAAAAAATTGTATTGACAGATATTTCTATTTATTTTAGGTTAGTAACATACTGTATATACCATGCTAAGAAACGCTTAGAACTCTACATTGGCTAACCAAACCGATTGTATTGTGAGTTTGGTATATTGTAAGTTCTTAATTGGGAAATTAAAATATTTCCTAGTCAATTTACACATGGTCTAATAGTTGCTCTACAAATAGTTTACAGATATTAAAACATTTCCATAATTTCGAGATATTTCTCATCTTAATTATAATAGGGTACAGTAGTCAATTATTTTTTTCCTTTATTAACAATGAGCTTTTGTGAAATTGCTGCTGGGTACAAGAGCTGCTGTCTATCTTTATTAGAATTGCTGATATGAATTTAAAGGGAAAATGATGTTAATCCCCCCAAATATCTTTTCTTTAAATTATGTGGCATTGCCTGCTATTTTTTTCTTTTTTGTGCTGTATAATATAGTTTGGCAAAAAGTAAGTGTGATCCTAATTGTTAGACTTGTTTATTCCAGGGAGAAGCCAATGGAGCACTTACAGTAATTAACATATTTTGTCTGGTCTTCTCATTTTGTTAATGATATTTTATTGAAGATTGAGCAGTAATTACTGCCCACTGAGGTACATACGCTGAACAAATTAATGGCCAATGACCAATAATGATTACACTTGTAATTATCTATTGTGAAGTATAATCAGAAAAAAATTGAAATTAAAAACAATGTTCTTTGAAGCTAAAATTAAACTGTTTTGCTAAACTATGCTAAAAGTCCTATTATCAGCTTAACAGAGAAACAATATTTCATAGCTTTATCATTATTTCCACCAGTTTCGTATAAGTGACTAGAGACTTATTTTTCCAGTGTTTCACATTTTTATGCAGTAGTATACAAACATAGAAGTATGAGGAAGGGGACACGCGATATTTACTTTTAGGTATGACTTTTAGATATTTGTAGCACTTTTACCTTAAAATTGGCAACATAATTTTTCAGTGATTTCAAGAAGTTAAACTAATTTTCTATACCAGAATTAGTTTCCTTCTTAAGAGGAGGTGTTTTTCACCAAGTGCTTCTTGTTATCTACAATTAAGAAATACTTGGACATTTACCACTTTTAACAATTTCAATACCCTTTTTTTTTTTTTTTT
>NW_007207673.1:3673-19588 GCF_000164805.1 Carlito syrichta | reverse complement strand
CACTCTGTCGCCCAGACTGGAGTGCAGCGGCCACTCCCGGCCACCGCAGTCTCGACCCGCTGGGCTCCGGCGATCCTTCCGCCTCAGCCTTCCCAGCAGCCGGAATTACAGGCATACGCTACCATGCCCGAGCTGATTTTTTGATTTATTGTAGAGATGAGGTCTTGCTGCCCAGGCGGGTCTCGAACCCGCGGGCTCAGGCAATCCACTCACCTCAGCCTCCCAAAGGCGCGGGATTACAGGCTGAGCCACCGAGCCCAGCTCAATACCTTTTAATGGTCAGACTTTATCTCATGAATAAAAAGTGATCTCCCTATGACACCACCCACTACAACTTAGGGCAGAGGTTGGTGATAGATGTTCAATTTCCAAATGACACGATTTGACTTTGTAAAGTTGAGCAGCTTGAAACTCTTCTTTCTTTATTCTGCCAATAACTTCAGAACATATATTTTATATGTAGAAAAAATTATGAGCTTTAGCTGAGAAGTAGCGTAGTGTACTATTGGCATTCTTTGGACTGGAATTCAGATCTGTGACCCAAATCTGTGTCACTAATCAGCTGGCCTCACAGGTTGTGGGCCTTGTTGTTTTGAACTGAGAAATCGGTGCTTTGTACTGGGTCATCTCCAAGGTCATTCATATGCAGGCTTTAATACTCTCTGATAAGTATTGTAATAAGGATCACAGGAGATTGGGAATTAGTACTCTTGTCTCTGGTTAAATTCCTGTGTGAAAACATCTTATAAGATTTTTAGGTGACAGAAATTACTTGGAGTTTAGTTTATGGAGTCAAAATTTCTTATCTGTAATTTTCAGGTCTGATCAAATACTTAAGGTATGGAACAGAATAATACATTTTTGTTTACTGAGTAGGAAACCTGATACTAAACCTGGATAAGTAGCTTAAATATATACAATATTTAGAAATACATTTAAAAGTAATATTAAGATAAATGTGATTTTAACTGAAATAGTTAATAAAGTGTGATGATTTAGTTAATAAAGTGTAATGATATAGGGCTTTGTTCCTTATGAGAATTTGAATTTCTATGGGATCAGAATTAATTTTTTATGTATTTTTGTCCCTTGGGTCTTAGTACATATAAAAGTTCAATAAAGATTTGTTGAAAGGAAAAAAAAAATAGATGTCAATATATTTGTTTTGGGATTTTCTGTATGTTGTTATGTTGTTTCAAATGATTTTGAATGTCAAATATCTTTTCTTCCTTAAATAAGAAATTGACTTTTTATATAACTCAAATATTTTACATGAAGCAATTACAGCTTGATACTTTCAGTTAAGGTTTATTATTTGGATATGGATATCACGATGGAATTGTGATCTCACTGTTATGAGTTGAATATTACATCCAATTTACTTTTTATCAAATATGAGAAAATTGGGCATAATGAGGATGTAAATTGTTAGACTATTAACTAAAACCTCTGCCCCAGAGATTTTAGTCTATCTATTAAAATTTGAATGTCTTCTTTAGGACCCACTAGCAAAAAAATGAGAAACATTATCCAGGTTTAAGATTTTTCAGGACTTCTGACTAGTTTTAATTTTTCCTTTCAGTTCATGGGAACTGGTCTTGTATGCCTGGCTGAACTTGGTTTAGATTTTTGACAGTTTTTTATTTGTGTCGCATTTGGAGGTTTTTCAAAATGTCCAGACTATTCATACTACATCTGAATAAGCACTATTCAATGGTTTAATTCAAATTGTCTGGCATATTTTTAATTATTATTGTTAATGCTTACAGAATATTCTTCATAAAATAAAGTTTTGTGCCTAGAGTTTACTAGAGAAATTATCTGAAGTTTTAAATAAAAATGTAAGTGTTTAAAAATTTATTTTGATAGAAAACTCTGGGTTGGGATAAAATAAGAAATGACAGAGTAGCCAAAAGAACTATCTCTTATGATATTATTTCCAATATAAAATAATTTTGTAGTCATCTATTAATATGTTTAGACTTCACAACATTGGCAAGCTGAAAGTTATAGACATGTATATGGAGAATGCTTAGCTGCTAGCTTGCTATACAATAATTAACAGTAAATTTTGTTTTTTTGTTTTTTTTAGTTGGAGTCTCATTCAGTCGCCCAGACTGGAGTGCAGTGGCCGCTCCCAGCCACCGCAGCCTCGACCTGCTGGGCTCCAGCGATCCTTCCGCCTCAGCCTTCCAAGTTGCTGGAACTACTGGTAGGCGTGCGCTACCACACCCAGCTAATTTTTTTGATTTATTGTAGAGATGAGGTCTTGACAAGTTGCCCGGGGGGGTCTTGAACCTGCGGGCTCAGGCAATTCACTCACCTCGGCCTCCCAAGTCATGGGATTACAGGATGAACCACCGAGCCTGGCCTTAACAGTAAATTTTAACTATGTCCACATCCACCTTATGCCTGCACATGAGTATCTTAGCAATTTGCAAAGGCAATTTGCTATAATATTAAATTATTGTTTCCTGTTCTGACCTCATCAGTAATGAGTGGTAAAAATGACAAACTGAAAAAAAGTTGAAATCTAGAAGTATGCTGGAAAAATACATGGTCATATGTTTCTAGCACTGAGATCATAAAATGGTTTTGTTTTGCTCAGTATCATTTAACATCAATTCAAGATCAATTTAAGAGGCAGGGGCACACCTCATCAACAAGGGTAACCGCATAATCAACGTTTGAATACCTGACCCTGAATTGTACCCCACATCTTTAAAATAAAAAAAAAGATTAAAAAGCACAATCTTGAAATTTATTTAATTAAAAAAATAATGGCTTAAAAAAGTGAGGTTGTGGGCACTTACACTGTAGTCTCATCTGTCTGCTTAAGTGTGCAGTATGAACTTGAACAAGCAGATTTATCATTCAGAGGCTCATTTTAAACCATCTGGAGCATCACTAAAAGTCCTTTCAGAAGTTATTTGCTACATGTGTATCTGTAAATGGTTTTGTATCTATATCTTTATACATTTTCTTAAAATTTACATGAACATTTACAATTACAACATTTTAAATGTATGTGCTTATACCTTGTATTTTTTGAATATGAAAAAAACTCAAAGGAATAAATTACTTTCCTGATTTTGTTCATAAATTTGAAATAATTCCTACTATATCATTTTCCTCAATGATGTGTATATTGAAATTATGGTCATAAGAATAAAACATTCATTATTACTTTTTGGAAATATTTCAACATTTCTACTCAAGGACTGACTGGATCATGTTTACGGAGGCTTTTCAAGGCATCTGTTCTTAGCCACAGCTGAGAATGGGGCCCACCGTGCAGACTGGAAGGATCCACCTAGAATTTGTTGAATTAAGTCCTTGCACCTGGATATAATTGTCATGCCGCTGTGCTGGGGTTTTCTTAAGCTACTGGTAAAACAAATTAGCTCAATTTAAACTGGCATCCAGTAGAGAAGCAACAACTCACCTCATATAATGTTTTTCAAATAATTATTTTTTGTATTGCCAGTTTTAGCTCATGAATATTTTCCTGGGGGCTGGGTGAGAAAAAAAAATGTAGCTAAAGCAGAGATGTGATAAAAATTCTGCTCAATTTATAGACTTTGATATTATTGCAGTATAATTAAGATTGGGTAAATGTGTGATCATAGTTTGAGTTGAGCTGGATTATTCCCCCTGCTAAATAAACCATAAATCCAGATATTTAGCTGTGAGATAGAGCTTAAAAAATATTCTTATATCTGTATTCAAGTTTCATAAACCATTGCCTTATTTGCTGTGGATTTAATGCCATATTTTTACAGATAGAGAAGATGTACAAAATAATAATGTTAAACAGGAGACAAGATTCACTTATGTTCGCCAGTAGAATTTGTAGATCTTATTTGGTTATACATTTTTCAGTCATTTATATTTGCCAACCAAATTCACAAGCTTTCTGGAAATCCAATTAATTCAAAACTTTAGTGACAGGTAAGAATGGAACTGGTATGTATGGGCTTATGTGACTAATAACTGTATGTGTATATATGTGTGTATATATATATGTATATATGTATGTAAATATATATGTGCGCTCATTAATTATCCACCTAATATAAGTTTCTTGGGCACCAACTAGGTGTCAGGAAGAATTATCAGCACTGAGGGTACAACAGCAAAACATGGAAAGTTCCTGCCTTCCTGAGGTTTACATTTTAACTGGGAAGACAAAAAAAAAAAAAAAAGGAGAAAAAGAAAAAAAGCGAGAAATTAAGACTATAATTTCATTTACTGTTATATTCTACAAAGAACATAATGTTGGCCAGGAAGGTGTCACAGAGAAAGTCTTCGTGTTCTCTTACGTATCAGTAAGCACATATGCTACCTGCGTTCATATAAGCATTTATTTTTTAATATGCCTTTGTATTTTGCAGTGCCGTTTACAATGTTTAGCACAAAATGAAAGAAAAATACTCTATGTGATTGGAGATGGAAGGCATGTAGCATTTGGAAAAGTCTATGCACATGTGTAGGGGCATATATATAAAGACTGTTGACATTAATTTTTTCCGGATATAGCATAGAGAACACAAGAGTCCAATATTATAAAACAATTTACTACAAGGGTTTAGATGTAAAATCCTACAGGCATTTCATTAACCATTTTTTTCCAAAAATTATCGCTTCTTCCTCAGTAATAAAAATTTGTACTTATTTATCTTATAGTATATCCCACATGGCATTGCCATTAGTTGTGTATAAGTGTATTTTTCTTTCTAGATTTTACTCCAGATAAATTTTTCCCTTTAGCACATCTTTGGATTTCCAAGGTGTTATACCATGTCTAGAATCACATCAAATTTGTTTGGACAAATGTGTGTATAAAAAGGATTCTACTATTTCAATTAAAATGTTCAGAACTGATTATATTGAAAAATTTTCACGTATATGTTGATATTCTGAGAGTAAAATACTGTGTTTAAGTGGCAAAGCTGATTTTCAAATTCCAGCTGCCCAGCTGGCTGACTTGTGCTTATTGTTGGTAGCAAACATTATAGCTGAGTTTGATTAGCAATGCAAAACTACTGCCGCTGCTGGAAATATCTACCATTCTGTCAGCCCTTTCAAGAACTAGCTATTGGCCATTACATACATTGTTCTATCAAATCCTGACAATTACCCTGGCAGACAGGTGTTTACTGACCCACCTATAGACAAGTAATTGAAACACAGAGAGAATGAAAAACTGCCTGAAGTCACCATGCTTGTCATAGATTGTCATGATATTATGTGTGCTGAGTTATATGAAGTGTATTATGTATAAAACATAGTATAACATTTCAAATTAAAAATGAATAAAACAGCTGCTTTCCATATCTAATGTGTGTGTTGTTATATGGCAGTGGGATATTCTTTTGAATGTTTGGTGAGGCATGGGTATGAAGTGGCAGGGAATGGAATGGGGGAACCCAAAAGTCTTGGAATTTACTTATAAAACATTGTGTATTTATTCTTGCATGTTTAAACTTCAGTCACCTTCAAAGTACTGTCTGTTTGATGTAATACACCTATCGAGATGCTGCTTCCATTGATCAAAACAGTTTTTGAACTCATCAATTTTGATGGCTCTTAGTCCTTCTGCCACTTTTTGTTTCACCTCTTTCACATCAGCAAAATTTTCTTTCGAGGACTTTTTTCATCCTGAGAAAACAAAAAAACCATCTCCCATCAAACTGGGGTGAATAGGGAGGGTGGGGCACGGGGATCAGCTGTTTTTGGTCACAAACTGCTGAACACTCAGTGTGGTATGGGTAGATGTGTCGTCATGGCAGTAAAAAAGTCTCCTGTTTACCACAACTTGGGACTTTCCTTCCAGAAATCGTGATGCAAACTTCTCAGAACTTTCAGATGAAAACTGTGGTGACTGGTCCAGAGGTATAAATTCCAAGTGTACTACAAGGGTCCCACCTTCCAAAAGATAATTCCAGTTTTTTGGAGGGTCCCCACATTGTATTTGGTAAAGGTTGGAATGGAGAGTGAAAGTCATATGCATAGATATTTACATAGTTATTCGATGCTGTTAGCTCTGAACTAATGAACCTATGCTTATTATTCTATACAAAATGAACTTTGGAAGACAGAGTCCATTTCTTATTTCCGTGACTTCAGTGCATCACACAATGTGTGGCACAATGCAGACGCCTAGTAAATGTTTGCTAAAGAAACAAAAATTTAACAAACCAATTTCATAACTAAGGTAATCCATAGCATAGGAATCCCTGAGATTTTTACTTCCATTAACTTTCAAAAAACTGCACCAGGCTGGGCATAGTGGCTTACACCTGTAATCCCAGCACTTTGGGAGGCTGAGATAGGAGGACTGCTTGAGTCCCAGGAGTTCGAGTCCAGCCTAGGCAACATAGTGAACCCTCATCTCTACAAAAAAAGATAGTAAAATAATGATAAAAAACAAAATTAGTCAGGTGTGGTGGTGTATGATTGTAGACTCAGCTACTTGGGAGGCTGTGACAGAAAACCCATCTGAGCCCAGGAGGTTGAAGCTGCAGTGAGCTGTCATCATGCCACTGCACTCCATCCTGGGTGACAGAGACCCTGACTCAAAACAAACAAACAAAACAAAAAACCCAGCATCAATAACAGGGGAAAGCAACAAATCAACAAATGAATACCTGTTATTATTATTTTTATTTCATAAGTTCTGGAGAGTTTTATTTTTGTTGCAAGAATTAATTTTTAAAATTAAGCATATTTTTAAAATTCTCTATGGAATGATAGGATGAAAGTCAGTCCTTACTGCTGGTAATTTATTTTATGCTTATGTTCTCTAGACACAGAAAAAGTAGAAGGCATCCAAAATGTTTTGTAAAGTTTAAGTACATAGATTTGATTCTATGCAGATCAAAGTGAAGAGATGGTCTGGACATAAATGTGAGTGATTTGAATTAAAAAATCTTGCTTTTGCATGATTATACATTTCAGATACTAGAAAAAACAAGAGTATGATTCTCTACTTAATGGATTAAACTTTGATAAGTACTTAGTAATTCCCGAGTACAGAGTACAAAAATCTCGTCCACAAGCTCTATCAATTAGGGGTAGAAGATGATTTTCAGTAGACACTCCTTATAGATTGTGTGGTACAACTCTACAATTCTCAGAGTTAAAGGGAAGTGTTTTCAGAGAATGTGCTTATTCTTTTTCTAGGGGAACACTTTGTTCATTCTGTGGTCTTAGGGCCACTCCAGAAGTAATCTCTTACAGAATTATGTGGTGCCTCAGCTATCCCAGTGAAAGCAAGTCTCTCACAGTTCTCATATTTTTCTTAAATTAGTATTTATACCAAAATGTGAGTGTTACATGATTTAAAATTTTTCAAATTATCTGGTCTAATTTTAGTGTTCCAAGTGTAACTCTGAAGAGAAATTAAATTGTATTTTGTTAATAGTGTTGTGGAGACTTACTATAAGGCTCTAGTAGTTACCTTTCTGTCATGAAAGATTTTCTTTATGGGACTGGATGATATATTGTTTCTTAGAAAACTCTTTTGTTTTCAATATTTTTGATGTCCCAAATTTAATTTCACTAACTGATACCTGTGGGGTGGTTGTACTAAATTGATGTGCAGATGGAGAATTGGAAATGAAGAGGTGAATAATAATCTAGTTGCTACAGACAAAAAAGAGATGTCTTTGATTTTTTCTACTTTATTATTACTGCAAATACTCTACATTCTGCATTTATTATTACTGCAAATACTCTACATTCAAAATAATTATTGTGATGCTATTGATTTCTCTACCTCTCTACTTATACCCATCATCATCGTCTGTCACCTGTTCTATATGCTGACTTCTCTATCTCTGACCTCACACCTAAGATACCCTGAAATTCATTTTCCATACAGGAGCCAGAAAGACTTTTTTAATAGTGTAAGTTCAATTATGCCACTCTTTCTTTAAAAGCTTTACTTGACTCTATTCATAATGGCCCAAACTGAAAACAATACAAATGTTTATCAACTAGTGGATGGATAAATAAATCATAGTAAATCATACAATGGAATTCTTTCAGCAATCATTAACAGCTGACACATACAACAACATAGATGGGTCTAAAAGGCATTATGTTAAGTGAAAGAAGCAAAGCACATACATGATTCCACTTATATGACATTTTGGGAAAAACCATAGGGACAAAATCAGACCAGTGATTGCTGAAGGGTGAGAGACACAATAAAAATTTCTGGTGTGATGCAAATGATCTATTTCTTGATTGTGATGGTTAAACATCTTTATAAATTTTCCTATAATTATCAAACTGTTATATATGAAGAGAGTGAATTTTATTACATCTGTATATAGGATGTTATATACATATATGTGTGTATATATGTCATACACATGTATATACATTTACATATACACAGTGTACATATACATATACACAGTGAGAGAGAGAAAAAGAAAGAAAGAGAAAGACCCAACCTCATAAACTTCATTGTGGTCTCTTGGAAAAAAATAAGAAAATAGACACATCTTCATCAAGTGCCTCCCTTTAACTCTGATAATTGTGCATATATATTGTAGCCTATGAGGAGATTTTATCTCAAATTATATACATGAAGTAAATTATACCTCAATAAATGTGACTTAAAAATAAATTCTATGAACTCTTCCTGTACTTAGACTAAAGCCCTGTGACCCTGACTGTGGCCTGTGGGGCCCTTGTGAACTCTCCTCTGCCTATCCTTCACTTGTTTTCTCTCTCTGCCACACATCATTCTAGATTATCCAGTAAGTTCTCTTAGAAATTTGATATTTAACTTTAAAAACAAATAGTTTGTATTTAAAAATAACATTTAATATTAATAAAAATTTAAAGTACAAAAATGTATTAGTGATTCCTTGAAATAATACCTATTTTTTCTCATAAAAAATAAAATTCCTATGTATAAAATCTCTATGTCCATCAGAATAGGCATCCTGATTTTTAGTGCATGAAAGGGAAGAGAAGAGGCAATAATTTTAAATATCCGTAGTGGTGTTCATCTTAGTCAACGGCCAGTTACTTTTTGTCAAACATGTTAGAAGATGAATTTATGCTATATTATTGAATTCATTGAACAAATGACTTTTTATATCTGTGATGTAGCAAAATACATGAGCACCATTTTCACCTTATAAAATAAAAAGATTAAATTTCATCAAATAATAAACTCTCTTATTTTATCTACAAGCATAATTTAACATGCAAACACTCAATTATGGTCATGTGCCACATAGGAACATTTTGTTCAATGATGGACTGCATGTATGACATGTATTATTAAGATTATACTACTGTATTTTTACTGTACTTTTTCTATGTTTAGATACACAAATACTTGCCATTATGCTATAATTGCCTACAGTACTCAGTACAGTAACATGCTGTACCGGTTTGTAGCCTAAAAGCCATAGGGTATGCCATATATTCTAGGTGGTGTGTAGCAGGATATACCATCTAGGTTTGTGTAAGTGCACTCTATGATGTTTGCACAAGGTAAAATTGCCTAACAACACGTTTCTTAGAATGTATTCCCATAGTTAAATAACACATGACTATACATATGTTTCAGAAATACACCTTCATATATGTTGAATATGAGTCAGTGCACAAACATAGAGCAAGAACAACTTAGAAAGAAATAAATACTACATGTAGAAAGCACGTCCCTATACTCACAAATAATTTTATTCCGTTCTAAGAAAAATACAATTTAAAAAAAGTGGGAACATATATAAGTAAAAATTTAGTTTACATATGTCCAAATCACATTTGCAAAGCTTCTATAAATGCATTAAAACAGATTCTCATAAATCACTAAAATGTCATCTTAAAGAAACAAATCACATCTATTATCTGATAGTGTACCTTGTCATACTGGTCACATTTATGTATTATGCACCCCAGGGGTATGTCAGGACTAGACAAAATTTTCAGCCCTAATGAAAATTAGCAAAACACAAGTTGATTCTATTGTTGGATTACGGAACTTGAATTTTCTAAGATTTTTAATTCACAATTTCCTTCCTCTTTCCTCCCCTCTCTCTATATCCATTCCTTTTTTCTTTTTTTCCATTCCTTCCTTTTTCCCTCCCTCTCTTTTTTTCTCCTTCCCTTCCTCCCTTTCTTCCTTCCCTCTCTCCCAATTTTCACTTTGTATTAGCCTTCTTTTTCTTCTTATCCTCACTGATTATGGTCACTCTGAGAAGTTTCTAGTTTATGGCTCTAGGATATCTTCAAGTCATTTGAAATTTTTGCTGTTTTGCATAAGTATAGTAAATATACAGATCACTGGCTAGCCTTAGTCCTAGAATTTATTTCTTTTCTCTTAGTTAACTTTCTTTTAAGGTCCAAGAACAGGATAGCATTACTCAGGGAGCATCTTGTGCAATGATGCCACATCCATCACTTGACTAAGAGCTTGTTTTCAACTTTCCGAACCAGCGGGGTGACCTTCTGTTCCCAAGAGAGGGCCTAAAATGTGCTGGGCAAAGCTCAGGCTCTTGAAATAGTTGTTCAGTGTTACAGATGTTCAGGTGACTGACTGATGGTTTCCTCCCCCTGTATGACAGCTCCTGGGAAGCTCTAGGATGTGACTTTAAACTGGAATGACTCTCAGGAGCTAGGTTTGATGTGGCATGGTCTCAAGGCATCCCTAAGTCTGAAGTTCTTCCAGCAGGTCTAGTGAGTTCTAAAACTTCTCTGGCAAATGAATTTACTTTGACAGTACAAACAGAGGAGCACAAACAAGAGAAATATCAAAGTCAAGATCTTCTTGAATGTAGTATAAAATAGTGATTAAAAGCTATAGCTCTGAATCGAGATTGTTTGGGTGCAATTCCTAATTCTACCCCCACTGACTGCAGGAACAGAGTATCAGTTTTCTCATTTATAGTAATTAGGGTAATAACAATGACAAAAATAATACATCTCCAATGTAATTATTGTGAGGAGTAAAGTAACTTAACACAGTGCCTTGCAAAAAATAAACGTTAAATGTTGTCTATTAATGTTGTTGCTATTGCCATTATATTGTTTTTCTGAGTCTCAGCAGAATATTTGGTCATAGTTAAGTGACTGTTAGGGATTTTCTCATTTTATCAATTATAAGAATAATTTATAAAACAATTGTGATAAATGTATATGTAAGGAGCTAAGCAAATTAGCTTAAAATGCATGCAGGTGCTGGAATTTAAAATATTCACCACAAGTTTATATAGAGACAGAAAAACTTTGTATTTTGAGTCAATTTATTTTGTCATTTCAGAGTACACAGACATCTCTATTTGTTGTTTTATAATTAGATATAATAGTTAAGGGCACCAAAATATTATTTGGAGGAGGAGGTATCTTTTTAAACATTTTTTATTTTAAATATGTGAGGTACAATTCAGGGTTAGGTATGCAAATGTTCCTTATGTAGGTACCCTTGTTGATGAGATATACCCCTCCCTCCCCTGGCAGTTTCCCACTCCTGACAATCCAACCAAAACCCTCCCCTGGCAATTTCCCACTACTGAGGAGGAGGCATCTTAAGTAAACCAATATATATTATATTTTTCTAGGAGACTTTTCTGTAAGAAATCAGTTTAAGTGAGAAAAAATAAAATTTCCTTGGAGTCCTTTCAGCACTTTGTACTCCTTCTTACACAAAATGCTAAAGCCTAACAAATACTTGGTTTATCTTTTTTTACTACACATGCCTTTTCTGGTACATTCTATTACAGGTGAAGGAAGTGAATTATTGAAAATGCATCTTCCAGCAAATCAAGTCAAATATTACTATGCTGTTTTAACATAAAACCTGAGACAAACTTTTCATGATGAATATTTAAGATCTTTATAATATTTACTTCCTTATCTTCCTCTATATTCTTATGTTATTTTATTAACACTGCAATTCATAGACATGACATTGCTAAATGTCAGTGAACACTGAACAAAAGTAAAGAAGAGAGATTTATGCAAGAAAACTTTAGCAAGGAAAGCAGAAATAGCTTTTTCTATTTAACAAATACGTTATTTGTACAGGTCATTTTTACTTACTAGGTAATTGCAAGCATCCAAATAATTATTATTCTCAACAGTCTCTTCTATGTCTTGGCCAAGTTAAACCATAAAAGACAAGTGGCTCAGAGATTAGCGTGTACTTCTTAGCTGTCTTAGAAAAGTGCTGTCAGCGAGTCTGAAGAGTTTCCCAGAAGTCCTGAAAGGATGCAACAGCATCATTTAGTAGAAAGAAACATCTCTGAATTAATGTTCTTTTGGGATTCATTTTCTGGCTTTGTGATCTTGGGTGCATTGCTTCTCTTCCTCCATTTCCTCACATGTAAAATGAGACTAGTAATACCTATCTTATACACTTTTTGTGGAAAGCAAGAGATAAAGTTTGTTAAATATTTGCTGAGTGTAAGTGCTTATACCACTTAAAACTACCACAGTAGTAATCAAAACTGTAAAATTAGGCTTTTATTGCAGCATTTCTCAGAATTCTTACTGTGTTAATGTGCACTGAGAAATTCTAAGGATGGTGGTAGTTTGTTTGCTATGGTTATTGACCACTGAATCCTTTTCTTGGGAAGCTATTGTCAGGAATATATTATGGGGGAAGTACTGGGATAGCATATCATTGTGTTTTCTTATCTTAATTTTTCTAATTTTCTAATTTTTTAATTTTCTATTTTAAAGATGTGGGGTACAATTTAGGGTTACGTATATAAATGTTCATTATGCAGGTACCCTTGCTGATGAGATGTGCCCCACCCCTCCCCCAGCAGATTCCCACTAGTGCCAATCTCGCTTATCCTAATTTTTAAATGAGGGGGGATAAAGTTCATCCAAATACAAGGATGCATATGGGTTAGAATTTTCCACCACATTCCCACCTTCTTTGATCAATTCTATTTGGGACATTCTTATAAAGCTAGCTTACCAGGAAATTTCTAATGACAAAGAATTGTGACTCCTGGCATCTTTCTTTCTTCCTTCTTCCATTTTAAAAGTGTAAGTTATCCCACAGGACAGGTCCAGGAAAATGCTGGTTTTGCCTCTGAGAGTGTCTGATCTTGAAAATGGAGAATGAGATCTAAGTGGTATCTGTGATTTAAAAGCAGGAAGAGAAAGAGAAGACCCTCCAAATGAAAGTCGATATCCACAAGAACAGTCTTGGAATTTTGAAGTATTATTTTAGAGGAAAAATTAGAGTCACAATAAATTCAATCTGTAATAATGGTGACAATTATTATCATGTGTTTTATTCATCATCTTCCAGGAAGAAGGGAAACAATAGGAAAAGAAAATCTCAATACCCCAAGTGCCCATGCCATCAGGGATAAGAAAGATAAGTGGGACATCCTCAAACTGACAAGCTTCTGCAAAACCAAAGAAACTATCAAGAGAGTAGGGAGACACCCCACAAACTGGGAAAAAAATATTTGCCAACTGTATGTCTGACAAAGGCCTAACATCTAGGATCTACAAGGAACTCAAATGTGCTGAAAAGAAAAAAACAAACAGCCCCATTATAAAGTGGGCAAAAGATATGAATAGATACTTCTCAAAAGAAGACATACAAGCAGCCAACAGATACATGACAAAATGCTCAGCCTCACTAGTCATCAAAGAAATTAAAACTACACTGAGATACCAACTAACTCCAGTCAGGATGCCCATCATCGAGAATTCTGTGTTTTGTATTGTTTTTGTCTTCCAAACTTAACCCTGTTGCCCTTTTTGGCCAGATAATTCTTTGTTGTGAAAGACTTTCCTGTGCACTGTAGCATGTTTAGCAATATCCCTAGCCTGAACACCTAGATGCCAGTTGTACCTCACCTCCCCACTTCTAATAACCAAAAAGGTCTCCAGACATTGCCAAATATCTTTGTGGGGCACCCCCAGTCAAGAACTATTAAAAACTATTGCTTAAAAAAAAAGAACTATTTGCTTTCCCATAGTATTTCCTTCACTTGGTACTCAAAGACGAGTACAGAAAATTGAAAGGCATTAGGCTGTATACGTTCATGTGATTACACAATAAAACTGCAAATTATTTCAGAAAGAATAACAGTTCTGTAAAGGACTTTTTGGTCATTTTTCCGAACCTCAGTCTAGAAATATGGGACCACTTTCTAACCTCTTACTAGATGACTTATTTTTTCATTCCTTTTTTTTTTTTCCACATTGGGGTCTCACTCTCTCACCCAGGCTGGAGAGCAGTGGTACACTCACGGCCACTGCAGTCTCCACCTGCTGGGCTCCAGTGATCCTTCCACCTCAGCCTTCCAAGTAGCTGGAACTACAGACACACACCACCACACCTAGCTAATTTTTGTGATTTATTGTAGAGATGAGGTCTCACCCAGTTGCTCAGGCTGGTCTCAAATCCCTGGGCTCAGGCAACCCTCTTGCCTCGGCTTCCCAAAGTGCTGGGATTACAGGCTGAGCCACGATGCCCGGCCTATTTGTTCATTGTGTCCCAACTGATTACTATTTCCATTAAAAAATATATATATATATATTATATTAGTAAAATATAATATATATATATATATTAGTAAAGGGCTGGGTGTGATGGCTCATGCCTGTAATCAGAGCAATTTGGGAGGCCAAGGTGGGAGAATCTCTTGAGCCCAGGAGTTCAAGATCAGTCTGAGCAACATGGCGAGACCACATCTCTCCAAAAAATATATGAAAAATTTAGCTCAGTGTGGTGGCCTGCGCCTGTAGCCCCAGCTACTCAGAGTGTTGAAGTGGGAGGACTGGGTTGTGGTGAGCTGTTATTCTACCAATGCATTCCATCTTGTGTGACAGAATGAAACTTCCGACTCACCCCCCCAAAAAAAGTTAGCAAAATGTTCACTTTCTGTCTTAAAATGTTTAAGAAAGAAATTGTTAAAATTGTTACTTAGAATTTCTTTCTTTTTTTTATTAATCAATATTTTTTATTATGGTTTTGTGGGGTACAGTTAAGGGTTAGGTGTACAATTATGTTTCATTCAGGCACCCTGTTGATAAGAGGTGTTTTCCCATCCCCAGACAGATATTTGCTACTGTTAATCCCATCCCCCTCCCCCCCATAGTTTCCCAGTACCGTCAGTCATTTTCTTATAGTATTACATTGGATGTTCAAGGTCCATTATATGAGTGAGAACATGTGAGACTCGGATCTTTGTTTCTGTGAGAGGTCACTCAGTATTATAGACTCTAGTTCCATCCAGGTTGCTGCGAAATTCATGATTTTGTTCTTTTTTATGGCTGCGTAGTATTCCATTGTGTATATGTACCACATTTTTAAAATCCAGTCCTCTTTTGATGGACAGCATGGTTGTTTCCAGGTTCTTGCTATTGTGAACAATGCTGCGATAAACATACGTGTGCAGGTATCTTTTTTATAGAGTGATTTGAGTTCTTCAGGGTATATTCCCAGTAGGGGGATTGCAGGATCATATGGAAGGTCGATTTTTAGAGCTTTTAGGAATTGCCACACTGCTTTCCACAGAGGTTGCACTAGTTTACACTCCCACCAACAGTGTAGAAGTGTTCCCTTTTCACCACACCCTCTCCAGCAGCTGTTATTTTTTGAGTTGTTGATAATTGCCATTCTGACTGGAGTTAGGTGGTATCTCAGTGTGGTTTTGATTTGCATCTCCCTGATGATTAGTGAGGTTGAGCATTTCTTCATGTGTTTGTTGGCTGCTCGGATGTCTTCTTTTGTGAAGTGTCTGTTCATATCTTTTGCCCATTTTGTAATGGGGTTGTTTGCTTTCTTCTTTTCAGTACGTTTCAGTTCCTTGTAGATCCAGGATGTTAAGCCTTTGTCAGACCTGGAGTTGGCAAATACTTTTTCCCAGTCTGTAGGCTGTCTCCCTGCTCTCTTGATGGTTTCTTTGG
>NW_007207673.1:0-3442 GCF_000164805.1 Carlito syrichta | reverse complement strand
GTTTCGGGTTTGTACAGAATTGGATGCCAGTTCCGATTTCCATGAGGGTATTTCTTCCTTTTTAAGGGTCTTATGGTTTGAGGTTTTACATTTAGGTCTCTGATCCATTTGAAGTTAACCTTTGTGCATGGGGATAGATAGGGATCCTGTTTCAATCTTCTGCATGTGGTCAGCCAGTTTTCCCAGCACCATTTACTGAATAGGTTCTCCTCTCCCCAGTGGTAGGTGGTGGGGGCTTTGTCAAAGGTGAGTTGGTTGAGCAGATTGAGGTTTTGCTTCTGGAATCTCAATTCTGTTCCATTGATCTATATGCCTGTTCCTGTACCAATACCAAGCTGTTTTGATGATTGTAGCTTTATAGTAAAGTTTGAAGTCTGGTATTGTGATACCACCTGCTTTGTTTTTTTTTTTGCTGATGATTGTTCTGTCTATTCTTGGACGTTTGTGTTTCCATATGAATTCCTGTGTTGTTTTTTCTAGGTCTGAGAAGAATGCTGTTGGTAATTTAATTGGTATCGCATTGAATTTGTAGATTGCCTTAGGTAAGATGGATATCTTCACAATATTGATTCTTCCGATCAATGAGCATGGGATATTTTTCCACTTGTTCGTGTCAGCTTTGATTTCTTTGAGTAGTGTTTTGTAATTTTCATTGTAAAGGTCTTTCACGTCTCTGGTTAGGAAGATGCCAAGGTATTTCATTTTTTTTGTGGCTACTGTGAATGGAATTGTGTTTTTTATTTGGGTTTCTGTTTGACTATTATTGGTGTAAAGATATGCTATTGTCTTTGTACATTTATTTTGTATCCTGAGCTTTGCCAAAGGATTTTATCAATGTAAGGAGGCCTTTGACAGATTCTCTTGGGTGTTCAAGGTACACCATCATATCATCTGCATAGAGAGATAACTTGACTTCCTCTTTTCCTATTTGAATACCTCTGATTGCCTCCTCTTCTCTGATTGCTTTAGCCAGGACTTCCAATACTATGTTGAACAGGAGGGGAGAGAGTGGGCTTCCTTGTCTAGTTCCAGTTTTCAGGGGAATTGGTTTCAATTTTTGTCCATTTAGGAGTATGCTGGCTGTGGGTTTCTCGTAGATGGCTTTTATATTTTGAGGTATGTTCCCCGTATGCCTAGCTGTTCAAGGGTTTTTATCAAGAAAGGGTGCTGGATTTTATCTGAAGCTTTTTCTGCATCTAATGATATGATCATGTGGTTTTGTTTGACATCTGTGATGTATTAATTACATTATGGTTTTATGAATGTTGAACCAGGCTTGCATCCCAGGAATGAATCCTACTTGGTCTTGGTGGATGATTTTTGAGATGTATTGCTGAATCCGGTTTGCTAGGATCTTGTTGAGAATTTTAGCATCTATGTTCATCAAAGATATTGGCCTATAGTTATCTTTCTTTGTTGGATCTTTACCGGGCTTGGGTATCAATGTGATGTTGGCTTCGTAAAATGATTTGGGGAGAGTTCCATCTTTTTCAATCGCCTGGAATACCTTCAGTAGGATTGGTATCAACTCCTCCTTGAATGTCTTGTAGAATTCTGCTGGAAAACCATCTGGACCAGGGTTTTTTTTGGTAGGAAGTTTTCTTATTACATAGTCGATTTCCTTGATTGTTATTGGTCTATTTAGGGTCTCAATTTCTTCTTGTTCCAACCTAGGTAGGTTGAGTGATGTCAGAAAGTCCTCCATTTCCTTAAGGTTTTCAAGTTTGTTTCCATACAAGTGTACGTAGTAGTCTCTAATGATCTTTTGTATTTCTTCAGGGTCAGATGTGACTTCATCTTTTGTATTTCTGATTGTGCTTATTTGGTTTTTTTCTCGTTTTTTTTTGGTCAGTCTAGCTAGGGTACCATTGATTTTGTTTATCCTTTCTAAGAACCAGCTTTTTGTTTCATTGATTTTTTGTATTATCTTTTTGTCTTTTATGTCCTGGATCTGGGCTTTTATTTTGGTGATCTGGATTCTTCTGCTGAAAGTAGGGTTTTTGTGGTCTTGCTTTTCCAGCCTCTTCAGGTGGCTTGTTAGGTTGTGAATTTCTGTTCCTTCCACTTTTTTCATGTGTGCTTGTAGGGATATAAATTCCCCTCTTACTACAGCTTTTAAGGCATCCCAGAGATTTTGGTAAGATGTTTCTTCATTTTCATTTGTTTCCAGGTATCTTTTGATTCCTGTTTTGATTTCGTCATTGACACAGGAGTTGTTTAGCATCATGCTGTTTAGTGTCCATGTCTTTGTGGGTTTTGGGGGGACTTTGTTGGTGTCGATGTTTATTTTTATTCACTGTGGTCCGAGAAGGTGCTTGGTAGAATTTTGGTCCTTTTAAATTTGCTTATGCTTGATTTATGGCCGAGTATGTGGTCGATCTTAGAATTTGTTCCATGTGGTGATGAGTAGAATGTGTATTCTGTGGTCTTTGGATGGAGTGTTCTGTAGGTATCAATTAAGTCCATTTGGTCCAGAGTCTCATTGAGGTTCTGGATCTCCTTGCTGATTTTTTGTCCTGATGATCTGTCTAGGTTGTGAGTGGGTATTAAAGTCCCCAGTTATTATGGTGTTAGAGTCAATATCTTTCTTTAGTTTTCCAAGAAGTTGCTTTATGAAAGTTGGCACACCTATGTTGGGTGCATATATGTTTAGGATAGATAATTCTTGTTGATGGATTGAGCCTTTTTATCATTATGTAGTGGCCCTCTGTATCTTTTTTAATTTTTGATAGCTTAAATGGTATTTTGTCTGAAATTAGGATCGTGACTCCTCCTTTCTTTTGTGTTCCATTTGCCTGAAAATTTGTTTCCCATCCTCTTACTTTGAGTCTCTGTATGTCCTTTCTAGTGAGATGGGTCTCTTGAAGGCAGTATATTGTTGCCTGGTGATATTTTATCCATTTTGTCATTCCATGTCTTTTCAGTGGTGCGTTTAGTCCATTCACATTCAGACTAATTATTGAAATGTGAGAGTTCGTCCCTATCATGGAGTTCTTATTGAGTTGTTGTTCTTCCACTTGGTTTTTTCTTTTTTCTTTTTTTTTTGTCTTTCTTTTGGTTTTGGGGTTAGTTCATGTATATTTTATTCTTTTCCCTGTACTCTTGTGAAGAATGTTGTTCTTTTTTCCTTTTCTTCTGTGTTTAGTACTTTCTTAAGTGTTTCATATAGAGATGGTTTTGTGGCTACATAAGTTCTTAGGGATTGAATATCTGGGAAATATTTTAATTCTCCCTCACTGATGAAGCTTAGCTTGGCCGGGTAGGTTATTCTTGGTTGAAATTGTTTATCTTTTAGGACTTTGAAGATAGGGCTCCAAGCTCTCCTAGCCTGCAGGGTTTCTGTAGATAAATCTGCTGCTATTCTGATTGGTCTTCCATGGTAGGTGATCTGGCCTTTTTCTCTTGCTGCCTTTAGGATTTTTTCTTTTGTGCCTACATTATT
>NW_007207672.1:0-772 GCF_000164805.1 Carlito syrichta | reverse complement strand
TCATTTCTTCTTGTTCCAACCTAGGTAGGGTGAGTGATGTCAGAAAGTCCTCCATTTCCTTAAGGTTTCAAGTTTGTTTCCATACAAGTGTACGTAGTAGTCTCTAATGATCTTTTGTATTTCTTCAGGGTCAGATGTGACTTCATCTTTTGTATTTCTGATTGTGCTTATTTGGTTTTTTTCTCGTTTTTTTCTTGGTCAGTCTAGCTAGGGTACCATTGATTTTGTTTATCCTTTCTAAGAACCAGCTTTTTGTTTCATTGATTTTTTGTATTATCTTTTTGTCTTCTATGTCCTGGATCTGGGCTTTTATTTTGGTGATCTGGATTCTTCTGCTGAAAGTAGGGTTTTTGTGGTCTTGCTTTTCCAGCCTCTTCAGGTGGCTTGTTAGGTTGTGAATTTCTGTTCCTTCCACTTTTTTCATGTGTGCTTGTAGGGATATAAATTCCCCTCTTGCTACAGCTTTCAGGCCATCACAGAGATTTTGGTAAGATGTTTCTTCATTTTCATTTGTTTCCAGGTATCTTTTGATTCCTGTTTTGATTTCGTCATTGACACAGGAGTTGTTTAGCATCATGCTGTTTAGTGTCCATGTCTTTGTGGGTTTTGGGGGGACTTTGTTGGTGTCGATGTTTATTTTTATTCCACTGTGGTCCGAGAAGGTGCTTGGTAGAATTTTGGTCCTTTTAAATTTGCTTATGCTTGATTTATGGCCGAGTATGTGGTCGATCTTAGAATATGTTCCATGTGGTGATGAGTAGAATGTGTATTG
>NW_007207671.1:0-792 GCF_000164805.1 Carlito syrichta | reverse complement strand
TTCATCCTTGCATGTTCAATGAAGCAATATATGAAATTACAACAATAATAAAAAAGAGACACTAAAAGGCAGTTGGTTAAATAAATGAAGATACATATATACCATAATATAAT
This sequence comes from Carlito syrichta, assembly GCF_000164805.1. NCBI lineage: Eukaryota > Metazoa > Chordata > Mammalia > Primates > Tarsiidae > Carlito > Carlito syrichta. The sequence continues at coordinate 679 of NW_007207671.1, read as the reverse complement.
AATAATAATAATACATATATACCATAAAATAATACCATAAAATCATTACAAAAAGATAAGGTAAGAAACATGAAAATACATCCTGACATGGAAATATGTCTATGAGAAAGTGGTAAGAATAATCATGTTGAAAGACAATATGTAAACAGGAATCCTATAATCCTAAATTCAAGTGTATGTGGTATACATGTACATGCACCCATAAAACCCCACCCACTTCCTGACCATGTGACAATAGTCAGTTAACAATTGTTACCCAGGAAAGTGGTAGAAAATTATAAAAGGAGGAAATTTCAAACATTTTTATGCTTTTGTATTTAGAAGCACAAATTACATTATGAATTTTCTATATGCTTTATAATTTATATGACATTCATATATAAACTATATAATTGTTAATAGCTAATTTTAAAATCAGCTCTAAACAAAGCAAAAATGCATGCCCAAAGAATAGAAACAGTGAAGAAAATAAAATACAGGAAGATTAAATTTCTTTCAAAGCAAATATTACTCATCATTCAATCTGAGTCAGGAAAATTATTTAATGTTACTCCCACAAACAAGTTTGAAATGACACCACATTCTAATATATGTGTCAGAAAGAATTAGTTATAAAATATATCCTGAGTCCTTGCTTGGGCAATTAGACAAGAGAAGGAAATTAGGGGTATCCATATAG
>NW_007207670.1:0-675 GCF_000164805.1 Carlito syrichta | reverse complement strand
ATATCTAGCAGAGGGACAGACACAGAGGTGCCACTATTGCTGTTACACTGGATACCTGGGCAGGAAATGCTCTAGCATGCCCACCGTTGGGCAGCAGATCAGTGCTCTGCGAGTTAGAAGTGAAATCCACATCTCTCTGGGATTGATAATCACAAACCCAAAGGACATCACTTTGGGTGAATGCTCCCTGGAAGGACAGGGCCAGTGCAGAGTCCCAGTCACCCCATCCCCCATTCTGGCAAATTCATGGGACAATGGGTTCAATCAGAGGAGGAAGACCTAGCCAGAGAAGGGTGGGATACTCATATGTCTCCATTGCATGGACATATTGTGAGATGGTGGGAAGCTGGTCTCAGGGTCCTACACCCCAAACGTTAGACATTGCAGTCTGAAAGTAGCTTCTGAATCTTAGTGCCCCACAATACACCCTATTCAACCTTGACTGCAAAGACACAGCACAACTTCTCACTTCCAGTCCCATCTCAAAATAAGACCATCAAAGTCCCTGCTCAGGGAAGGAGAACAGACTGAGCAAATAACAGAAGTGGAAGCTTCTTCCTCTATCACTGAATAATGGAATTAAAGAAAGAGGAAAGTGACCTGTCACGAATGAAGAAAAATCAAGGGAAGATCAACAGTAATCCCTGGAATCACAAAGTGACAGTACTTAAAAAA
>NW_007207669.1:0-759 GCF_000164805.1 Carlito syrichta | reverse complement strand
GTTCACAGTGGCAATATTGAAAAGAGTTGAAAACTAGAAATTACCCATCAATAGTAGAAATCAGACATATGAGTATACATATTTTATATTCCATTTATATAAAATACTAAAACAATCAACATGTATGCAATGATATTGGATTCATGACCTTGGTTCCCTGTGGGAAGAAGTGTTATTGATGGGAGGTGGGCATAGTAGGGTTTTGGGGATGCTAGCAGGCTTCTTTTTCTTGATCTTCAGATTTGTTTTATAGGTATATTCAGTTTATACAAATTTGTTGAGCTACATGTACTTATATGCACTTCTATGTTCATGTGCACTTATCTATATGTATTTACAGCTAATAAGTGAGCTTTAGAAAGCAAACATCCAAAATAATTAAGATAATTTTGAAGAAAAACAAAATACCCTATCAGACATCAAGACTTATAAAGCAACAGTAAATAACACAATGTGGTAGTGATGGGCAGAATAGAGTTCCCAACAGACCAATATATATAGAGAATTTTCACAAGTCATGGAGACAACTACTAAAACTTTACAAACCAGCCAAAGAGATACCTATTAAATTAATGGTGTTAAGAGAACTGGTTTTCTATTTTTTTTAAAGTTCCCTACTTACATCATATACAAAAATCAATTCCTGATGAGTGAAAAACTATATAAGAAAATAAAGTCTTTTCAATATTTAGAAGAAAATATAATAAAATATTTTTATGGCTTTGGAGCTTAAGAAGAATTTCTCATGCAATGTTTCAA
>NW_007207668.1:0-741 GCF_000164805.1 Carlito syrichta | reverse complement strand
TCTTTCAAATAGCAAGGCTCTTAATGTTGCAAAATGTGAGCACCAGTCTTTCCAGAAACACATCTATGTGTCTGCACGAGCACAGAAAACACCTGCTGCGAGGCCACACCTGCACGGTGAGGCAGTGTTAACTTTGAATTCAAAATAAAAGGAAAAGTCACAGCGAAGACTCGTTTTCTTCTACGAATGAGAGTACCTATTTTATGTTACATACATTTGTGATGTTACATGTAGGGGTTCCTTACTATGGAAACAATTACTACAAATCATGCAGAATTAAATGATAATAAAGTCCTATCAGAAATATGCAAAATGTATATACACGATGAAATATAACACAGTCATGAAGAAAAAGCAAAATTATGGGCTTCACAGCAACCTGGATGGATTTAGAGTTCATCATTCTCAGTGGTTTATCACAGAAACAAAGATCTGAGTACTACATGTACTCACTCATAAGTGGACCCTGAGCGTTTATTATAATACTGTAAGAAAGGGATTGGCAGTAGTGGGACACTGCGGGGGAGGGAGGGGGACACATAACATCAACTAGGGTACCCAAACTTTTCCTGCACTATGACCACATATGTACCTAACCATGAATTGTACCCCACATTTTTAAAATTAAAAATAAATATACAAAATGTATGGTAAAAATCACAAATGATAATTCAAGGTATAACAGGGCTATGAATGGAGTGTTCAATTTTATAAGGACACACTCTGATAAACTAAAACTGG
>NW_007207667.1:0-810 GCF_000164805.1 Carlito syrichta | reverse complement strand
CAGTGTTAACTCTGAATTCAAAATAAAAGGAAAAGTCACAGTGAAGACTCGTTTTCTTCTACGAATGAAAGTTCCTATTTTATGTTACATACATTTGTGATGTTACATGTAGGGGTTCCTTACTATGGAAACAATTAATACAAATCATACAGAATTAAATGATTATAAAGTCCTACCAGAAATATGCAAAATGTATATACACGATGGAATATAACACAGTCATGAAGAAAAAGCAAAATTATGGGCTTCACAGCAACCTGAATGGATTTAGAGTTCATCATTCTCAGTGGTTTATCACAGAAACAAAGATCTGAGTACTACATGTACTCACTCATAAGTGGACCCTGAACATTTATCATAATACTATAAGAAAGGGATTGGCAGTAGTGGGACACTGCGGGGGAGGGAGGGGGACACATAACATCAACTAGGGTACCCAAACTTTACCTGCACTATGACCACATATGTACCTAACCATGAATTGTACCCCACATCTTTAAAATTAAAAATAAATATACAAAACGTATGGTAAAAATCACAAATGATAATTCAAGTTATAGCAGGGCTATGAATGGACTGTTCAATTTTATAAGGACACACTCTGATAAACTAAAACAGTGTGAAATTCTTACTCTTTGGTAACCAAAATACACTGAAGAGTTTAAGTTATTTCTTCCACAGATTTTGGTTAAAACCTCTTTTGAAGCAATTGAAGCAGATGTTTGAGTCAATCAAGCAACTGTACAGTTATTTCCCACTGAATTGAATCACATACAATCTATGTGTAAGGATATGTTTCTTTGAGCTACC
>NW_007207666.1:0-707 GCF_000164805.1 Carlito syrichta | reverse complement strand
TCCCACCCACAGTGTGCAAGGGTTCCCCTTTCTCCACACCCTCAGCAGCACTTGCTATCTTCCATCTTTTTGATAACAGTCATCCTAACAGGTATGATAGTATAACTCATTGTGGTTTTTAATTTGTATTTCCTTGAGGATGAGTGATATTAAAGACATTTTAATAGATCTGTTGGCCGTTTGTATGTCTCTTCTCTTGAGTAATGTTTATTCAAGTATTTTTGCCTGATTGTTAAACTGGCTATTTGTTTTCTTGCTATTGGGTTGCTTGAGTTGCTTATATATTTTGGATAGGAACTGCTTATCAGCTATATGGTTTACAGATAATTTCTCCCAATTTGTAGGTTGCTTCTTCACTCTATTAATCGTACCCTTGGCTGGGCAGAAGCTTTTTAATTTGATATAATCCCATTTACCTATTTTTGGCTTGTGTTGACCATGTTTTGAGGGTAATATATTGAAAGTCATTGCCAAAACCTAAGTTGTCAATATTTTCTTGTGTGTGTTTCCTTCTAGTAATTTTATAGTTCCAGGTCTTAAATTTAAGTCTTTAATCTATTTTTATTTCTGTATATGGTGTGAGATAGGGGTTCAATGTCATTTTCTGCCTGCAGATAGAGAGTTATTTTTACTTACTTCACTTACCAGCTGTTTTCACTTACCACTCTGTGTTTTAAAAGAGTAAGGGGAAAGGTTGAATGTAGGGA
>NW_007207665.1:0-749 GCF_000164805.1 Carlito syrichta | reverse complement strand
TAACCAAAGACTTATAATAAAAAGATTTTAGGAAGAGAACCACTATCTAGAATAACTCCCTATGTCAAAAGTCAGACATTCCTGGCTTTAATGATGTTGGCTCTTTCTGCAAAAGTGTTATTTTTGAAACCTGCGCTCACATGTTAATTGCTACACATTTCACAATCGCACAGATGTAGAATCACCTAAATGTCCAGAAGCCGATCGACGGATAGTACAGATGTGTTATATAGATGTTGTGGAATACTATTCAGCTATCAAAAAGAATAAAGCAATGTCACTGGCAACAACTCGGATGAACTTGGAGCCCATCATCCCAAGTGAACTAACTCGGGAACGGAAAAACAAACATCACATGCTCTCACTTATACATGGGAGCTAAATGAAGAATCCTCTCAAGTGGTGAAACTAGGTTCCAAAAAAAAAAAAATCCCCAAGACACAGAAAATGTTATAAGGAACGCTGGAGACTCAGAAAGGGAGAACAGAAAGGGTAGAGGGATAAAAAATTACCTGTTGGGTACCATGGGCACACGTGGAGTTGGTAGGTACGACTGAAGCACAGAACACAGACTATTTACACCTCTTAAATTCATGGAAATAAAGGCCAGACACGGAGAGATTGTGCCTGTCATACCAGCACTTTAGGAGGCTGAGGCAGTAGGATCACTTAAGCTCAGGAGATCAGGTTGGTTAAAATACACAGATCTCAACACCACAAAAAATTTAAAACATCAGGCAGTTATGGGG
>NW_007207664.1:0-770 GCF_000164805.1 Carlito syrichta | reverse complement strand
TGTCAAAAGTCAGACGTTTCCTGACTTTAATGATGTTGGCTCTTTCTGCAAGAGTGTTATTTTTGAAACCTGCGCTCACATGTTAATTGCTACACATTTCACAATCGCACAGATGTAGAATCACCTAAATGTCCAGAAGCCGATCGACGGATAGTACGGATGTGTTATATAGATGTCGTGGAATACTATTCAGCTATCAAAAAGAATAAAGCAGTGTCACTGGCAACAACTGGGATGAACTTGGAGCCCATCATCCCAAGTGAACTAACTCGGGAACGGAAAAACCAACATCACATGCTCTCACTTATACATGGGAGCTAAAAGAAGAATCCTCTCAAGCGGTAAAACTCGGTTCCAAAAAAAAAAAAAATCCCCAAGACACAGAAAATGTTATAAGGAACGCTGGAGACTCAGAAAGGGAGAACAGAAAGGGTAGAGGGATAAAAAATTACCTGTTGGGTACCACGGGCACACGTGGAGTTGGTAGGTACGACTGAAGCACAGAACACAGACTATTTACACCTCTTAAATTCATGGAAATAAAGGCCAGACACGGAGAGATTGTGCCTGTCATACCAGCACTTTAGGAGGCTGAGGCAGTAGGATCACTTAAGCTCAGGAGATCAGGTTGGTTAAAATACACAGATCTCAACACCACAAAAAATTTAAAAAATCGGGCAGTTATGGGTGGAACACGCCATGGTCCCAGCCGCTTGAGAGGCTAAGGGGGAAGGAGTATCTGTGACTAGGAGATGGATGCTGTGGTGGAC
>NW_007207663.1:0-496 GCF_000164805.1 Carlito syrichta | reverse complement strand
CCCAGCACTTTTGCCGCTGAGGGCAGAAGGATCGCTGGAGCCCAGGAGTTAAGAGGGGCAGCCCGGGCGACGCAGCCAGAGCTCGTCTCTAGCCCCCCGCCATCGAGAAACAGGAGTCAGGCATGACGGCCCACGCCTGTCGTTCCAACTCCTCAGGAGACCGAGGCGGAAGGATCACCAGAGCCCAGGAGGTCTAGGCTGTGTCGAGCCACGACCACGTCACCGTACTTCAGCCTGGGCCAACAGAGGGAGACCCCACCCCACCAACCCCCCAAAAAAGCCCCAGGCAGAAGAGCCAACGCCGATTACAATGACAAAGAAAGGGTGAAGAGACTCGATATCTGAACAATAGGACCCCTCCAGGGCAGGGGTGGTTTCCTAGGCAACAAGGGAGCGAGGGGAGGTGGGAGTGGCAGAGAATACTCGGAAACTGGAAAAAAAAAAGGCACAGGGAACGCCTGCCACCTCAGGCACTAGAGTGGGAGGTGGGGGTGAG
>NW_007207662.1:0-797 GCF_000164805.1 Carlito syrichta | reverse complement strand
CTGACATCCAATGTTACTTTGACATGGAATGTTTAATCTATGATTTTTATATATTGGTTAAGTACACTACTATCTACTGTGTGTGATATTGGCTGGACTGGAGGAGTGGCTTGAGCCTACCTGCCTGACGCTCTTACTACCTGGTAAAAGGGAAGTACGAAGTAGCGTTGTCTCCTCGGGAACACCGTGTAGCTTGTGGCTTTTAAGATCACACCAGCCTCGGTAAAATTCTGACATTTTGGAACACTACAAATATGGGTGTACCTGGTCTGACCTCGTGCCACTCAGGATATAGAATGTAGAAGTAATTATTTTTAGAGTGGTCATCTCACTCTGTCGTTCAGGTTGAGTGCGGTGGCACAATCTCAACTCACCACCACCTCTACCTCATGGGCTAAGGTGACCCTTCCGCCTCGGCACCTCAGCCTCCCAAGTATCTGGGACTACAGGCATGTACCACCCCATGCCTGAATATTTATTTATTTTATTTTTTGTAAAGACAAGGTTTTGCTATCGAAAGGGTGTAAGTCGAAGTCAATATAGCCAAAAAACTTGAATCCTTCCTAGGAAAAGGAGCAAAGCATTGCAGGAGGGTGTTGCAGCCAGAACCCGGATGCAGTATTACAAAGGCTACTCACACCGGGTGCAGTGGCTTACACCTGTAATTACTCCCAGTACTTTGGGAGGTGGAGGTGAGAGGATTTGCGTGATTCCATTGGTTCGAGACCCAGCCTTGGTAACTCAGCGAAGACCTCGTCACTACTGTAAGTTTTTTTAAAAATTAACTGGGTATGGTG
>NW_007207661.1:0-789 GCF_000164805.1 Carlito syrichta | reverse complement strand
CACATTTTCTATGTGCCTGGCACTGGACTAAGCAGTTTTTGTTTATATAATCATTTAATCTACGTACAAGGTTGTGAGTGTCCCCTAGTTTCAAATGAGGAAACTAGACTCAGTGATTTGTTGAGGCATGAGGGAAGCACTGGTGACTTGCTGAAGGCCTGTTCCAACTGCTCTGCAATAATAGAAGCCAGAGCAGAAAACCAGTATGCTGTTTGGGGCATTCCAGCAAGTGCAAAAAATTGCACTCAGCGTCCTTCTTACTGCCTGGTCTTTATGACTCCTAGCTTAAAAATGAAACTCTTGATGTCTTTGAATACCATCTGACAGGTATTCAAAGGCATCAAGAGCTTTGTTGGCCTAAAGAAAACAGTCCACCACTCATTAGGTGTTTTTGACAGCCCATGCAGTTATTGAAATAAATATTTGTGTGCCACGCTATGTCTCTTTACTGAGGCCCTTCTCTGTCAAACACAACTGAGCAAAATTCATCTTTTTTAATTTGTGGGGCCAATTTTGGGTGACTTCCATTGTATGGGCTCTGAGGTCTGTTTTTTTTAAGTACTGTCACTTTGTGATTCTAGGGATTACTGTTGATCTTCCCTTGATTTTTCTTCATTCGTGACAGGTCACTTTCCTCTTTCTTTAATTCCATTATTCAGTGATAGAGGAAGAAGCTTCGACTTCTGTTATTTGCTCAGTCTGTTCTCCTTCCCTGAGCAGGGACTTTGATGGTCTTATTTTGAGATGGGACTGGAAGTGAGAAGTTGTGCTGTGTCTTTGCAGTCAAGG
>NW_007207660.1:0-786 GCF_000164805.1 Carlito syrichta | reverse complement strand
CCCTAGTTTCAAATGAGGAAACTAGACTCAGTGATTGTTGAGGCATGAGGGAAGCACTGGTGACTTGCTGAAGGCCTGTTCCAACTGCTCTGCAATAATAGAAGCCAGAGCAGAAAACCAGTATGCTGTTTGGGGCATTCCAGCAAGTGAAAAAAATTGCACTCAGCGTCCTTCCTACTGCCTGGTCTTTATGACTCCTAGCTTAAAAATGAAACTCTTGATGTCTTTGAATACCATCTGACAGGTATTCAAAGGCATCAAGAGCTTTGTTGGCCTAAAGAAAACAGTCCACCACTCATTAGGTGTTTTTGACAGCCCATGCAGTTATTGAAATAAATATTTGTGTGCCACGCTATGTCTCTTTACTGAGGCCCTTCTCTGTCAAACACAACTGAGCAAAATTCATCTTTTTTAATTTGTGGGGCCAATTTTGGGTGACTTCCATTGTATGGGCTCTGAGGTCTGTTTTTTTTAAGTACTGTCACTTTGTGATTCTAGGGATTACTGTTGATCTTCCCTTGATTTTTCTTCATTCGTGACAGGTCACTTTCCTCTTTCTTTAATTCCATTATTCAGTGATAGAGGAAGAAGCTTCCACTTCTGTTATTTGCTCAGTCTGTTCTCCTTCCCTGAGCAGGGACTTTGATGGTCTTATTTTGAGATGGGACTGGAAGTGAGAAGTTGTGCTGTGTCTTTGCAGTCAAGGTTGAATAGGGTGTATTGTGGGGCACTAAGATTCAGAAGCTACTTTCAGACTGCAATGTCTAACGTTTGGGGTGTAGGACC
>NW_007207659.1:0-780 GCF_000164805.1 Carlito syrichta | reverse complement strand
CAAGACCCCTATCTTTCCCCATACACCAAAATTAACTCTAAATGGAAAAGAGACCTAAATGTAAAACTTCAAACCATAAGAACTTTAGAAAATGCAGGACACACCCTTATGGAAGTTGGGACTGGCATCCAATTCCTGAGCAAAACCCACAACACATGGGCCATAAGAGATAAGATAGACAAGTGGGACCTCATTAAACTGACAAGCTTCTGTAAAGCCAAAGAAACCATCAAGAGAGCAGGGAGACAGCTCACAGACTGGGAAAAAGTATTTTCCAACTCTATGTCCGACAAAGGCCTAACATCTAGGACCTACAAGGAACTCAAACATGCTGAAAAGAAAAGAAACAAACAACACCATTACAAAGTGGACAAAAGATATACACACACTTCTCAAAAGAAGACATATGAGTGACCAACAGATACATGAGCCTCAACCTCACTAGTTATCAAGGAGATGCAATGTAAAACTACACAGAGATACCACCTAACTCCAGTCAGAATGGCCATTATCAATAACTCAAACTTCCATATGACCCCACAATCCCCATACTGGGAATATACCATGAAGAACTCAAATCACTCTATAAAATAGATACCTGGACACATATGTTTAGCACAGCATTGCTCACAATAGCAAGATCATGGAACCAACCATGCTGCCCATCAAAAGAGAACTGGATTTAAAAAATGTGGTACATATACACAATGGAATATTACACAGCCATAATAAAGAACAAAATCATGAACTTCGCAGCAACCTGAATGGAAATTAGAGTTT
>NW_007207658.1:0-844 GCF_000164805.1 Carlito syrichta | reverse complement strand
CTCATAAAACCATAAATGTAATTAAATCCATCAACAGATGTCAAAACAAAAACCACATGATCATATCATTAGATGCAGAAAAAGCTTTTGATAAAATCCAGCACCCCTTCTTGATAAAAACCCTCGAACATCTAGGCATACAGAGAACACACCTCAAAATAGTAAAAGCCATCTACGAGAAACCCACAACCACCATACTCCTAAATGGACAAAAATTGGAACCAATTCCCCTGAAAGCTGGAACTAGACAAGGATGCCCACTCTCACCCCTCCTGTTCAACATAGTATTGGAAGTCCTGGCTAGAGCAATCAGAGAAGAGGAGAAAATCAGGGGTATCCAAATAAGAAAAGAGGAAGTCAAGTTATCTCTCTTTGCAGATGATATGATTGTGTACCTTGAAAACCCAAGAGAATCTGTCAAAAGCCTTCTTACATTGATAAAGGCCTTTGGCAAAGTCTCAGGATACAAAATAAATGTACAAAAGACAATCGCATTTCTCTACACCAATAATAAACAAACAGAAACCCAAATAAAAAACACAATTCCATTCACAATAGCCATAAGAAAAATGAAATACCTTGGCATCTTCCTAACCAGAGACATGAAAGACCTTTACAATGAAAACTACAAAACACTGCTCAACGAAATCAAAGATGACACAAACAAGTGGAAAAGTATCCCATGCTCATGGATTGGAAGAATCAACATTGTGAAGATGTCCATCTTACCTAAGGCAATCTACAAATTCAATGTAATACCCATCAAATTACCAGCAATATTCTTCTCAGACCTAGAAAAAACAACACAGGAAGTCATATGGAACACAACGTCCAAGAATAGCCA
>NW_007207657.1:0-694 GCF_000164805.1 Carlito syrichta | reverse complement strand
CAGGTTTTGTTCTGTCTTTTTGAGCTTCTTTTCTCTGCTCTTGACAGTTTGGGTTAGTTCTGTGTTTTGGTCTTCGAGCTCTGGGATTCTTTCTTCTGCTTGGCTGATTCTGCTTTCCATGCTTATTAGTCTGTTGTTCATTTCCATCACAGTATTCTTTACTGCTGTCATTTCTGACATCAGCTCCTTCCTATTTTCCTCTTGTCTCTCTTCAATTTTTTAAATTCTCTCCATTAATGTCTTGATGTCTGGGTTTGTTGCATGTAATCAGTCATTCTGGGAATTCTTCATTGTCTGTGTTCCAGAATCTGTTTTCTCAGTGTCTGATTTCCCAGGGGTCTGTGTAAGACCTATATTCTTCTTTTGGTTTTTCTTCATCTGTGCAGTTTTTCCCCCTCCCTACTTTTTCCTTCCCTCCATGTCACCGTCTTCTTTAATTCTGTTACTCAGGGGTAAAGGGATTGGTTTTACTTCTGTTTGTTCAATCTCCTGTTCTTTATGTATGTCCTCTTACTTTGTTCAATTCTGAAGTTGCACTGTAGGTTGGAGGTGGTCCTTTTTGCAGTTTTGAGATGTACTTAAGGAGAGAGCTGTGATTCAAAATCTGTCTGCATGTCCTGATATTCGCTGACAGGCATGTGGATAATGTGGAGCCCACTTTCCCACTGCACTGTAATCTGTCCGTGCAGTGGGG
>NW_007207656.1:0-542 GCF_000164805.1 Carlito syrichta | reverse complement strand
AGGGCCCCGGGACGCCGGCCAGCAGGGCGGCTCGGGAGACAGGCGTGCGGGACCTCCCCTAGGAAGAGTCGCAGCCGAGCCCTGCGGAAGACCGACAGCCTCCCACTTGTCTGCCGGCAGCCGAAAGCCCTACTCCGCGGCCGGCCCCACCCCGAAGGGCACACACGTACACAGGCACGCTGTCAGGCACGCACCCAGAGACCCGGAGGGCGAATCCTACCCGGGGAGAGACACAGAGAGAGGCGGAAAAGCAGGACAGAAAAAATGAGACGACGGGACAGAGCGTCAGACACACATATATACCGAGAGAAAAAGAGACGCAGCGGAGCGAGAAACAGGCAGAAAGACAGAGAGGGACAGGAAAGACGGCCACAAAGTTTGGGGGGCCCAATGCCACCTCCGGCTGCCGGCTTCCAAGGGCGACGCCCGCCCGCCGCCAGCACACGCTAGCAGGGCAGACATGGCGACGGTTTCCAAGTCTTGCCACATCTTCCAAAGGACAATCCCAACACGCACAGCGTGCTGGAGGGGAAGGCCGGAAG
>NW_007207655.1:0-770 GCF_000164805.1 Carlito syrichta | reverse complement strand
TTTGAACTCAATTCGGCTACCATCACTACTCAGAAGGTTCAATTAAAAACTAATCATCTGCACACTCTCAACGATTTTCAAAAATTTCTAGGAGATGTCAATTGGTTACGACTTTATTTGAGGTTAACCACCGGGGAACTTAAACCCCTCTTTGACATATTACAGGGTGATCCTAATCCCCTGTCGCCGCGCACTCTTAATTTCGAGGCGCGTAGATCACTCCAACTTTTGGAAACTGCTATACAAGAACAACAGGTTACATTCTTGGATTACAGCCAACCTTTCTCCTTAATAATCTGTGCCATGCCACACACCCCTACCGGGGTTATTTGGCAACATAACCCCCTGTTATGGGTGCACTTGTCTTCATCACCAAACAAGGTCTTGACAACATATACCACCCTCATTTCTAAACTAATCAAGATAGGAAGGGAAAAAAGCCGCCTACATTTTGGAAAGGACCCTGACCATCTTGTTCTCCCCTACACCAGAGAGCAAATACAATGGCTGGTACAAAATGATGACTCTTGGGCCATTTCCCTAGTATTGTTTCAGGGACAAATTGACAATCACTACCCTGCCAATCGACTGCTCCAATTCTCTCGGCTACACCCTTTTACATTTCCAAAGATCACCTCTCAAAAGCCTCTAAAAGGAGCAGCCTTAGTTTTTTCTGATGGCTCCTCCTCAGGTACAGCTGCTTATATCATAAATAACCAACAACATACTACTTTATCCCCATACCAATCAGCTCAGCTTGTTGAATTATT
>NW_007207654.1:0-795 GCF_000164805.1 Carlito syrichta | reverse complement strand
GTTCTTAAAGAATGTAGATGTCAGATATTTTAACCACAGACTGTTAAGTTTATGGTCGTAGCATACAGTGAAGTTTCGCCAGGCTAAGTGGCTCAGTCTGTAATCCTGCACCTTTGGGAGGCTGAGATGAGTGGATTGCCTGATCCCGTGAGTTCGAGACCCACCTGGGCAGCGAGACCTCATCTCTACAATAAATCAAAAAATCACCCAGGCATGATAGTGCATGCCTGTAATTCTGGCTACTTGGAAGGCTGAGGTGGAAGGATCGCCGGAGCCCAACAGTTTGAGGCTGCGGTGGCTGGGAGTGGCCACTGCACTCTAGTCTGGGTGAGAGAGTGAGACCCCAACTCAAAAAAAAAAAAAAAAAGAAGTTTCACCTCTTGCAAATCCTCATTGCTCTGCCTATTCTTTCCTCCTCTCCCTCTTCTTCTTTTAATAGATCATGACTTTGGTGTGACATCTAATCCCTGGTGAACACTAAATTTATTTATGCATTTTACTGTTTTCACAATTTTGCCTTTTTCCAGAGGCTATATTGTTGGAATTATACAGTTTGTTGCCTTTTCACATTAGTTTATTTTACTTCATAATATATATCCATACTTCCTCTGTCTTTGTGGCTTGATAACGCACACCTTTTTAGTGCTGAGTAATGATATTTCATTACTTTGTTGGACCATGGTTTTTTATCAGTTCACCTACTGAAGGACATCTTGGTTGCTTCCAGGTTTTGGTGATTATGAATTATTTTGTCTATAATCATCCTTGTTCAGGTTTTGCATGAACATAGCTTTT
>NW_007207653.1:0-778 GCF_000164805.1 Carlito syrichta | reverse complement strand
GGGGACGGCATCCTCAAGGCACTCCAGGCCTGGATACCGTGGCCTGTTTCTCTGCCTAGTACCCGAGGTAAGATCCGCTGTGCCTGCAGTGCTCAGGGGAGCGCCATCCCTAGGCAGCCCAGGCACTCACTCCGGCCCTCCTGTGCTTCTGGACCTTTCCTTCAGGGTTTTCCCTGGAGTCGCTCCAGGCATGTCCTCCCGCCACCTGCCTCAGCTTGTCCTGCCTGCAGCGCCATGCTCACTGCAGTCCCTGAAGCCCCATGCCCTTGGGGCACTTAAGGTGCACTATTCTAACCTGGGGTCAATGGGGGGGTGCCTGACCCTGCTTGGCATGATGGTACAGACTGGGCACCCAGGAGCTGGGGCCTTGGGAGCAGTGGGGTCGCTACAGGTAGACCCCCCAATGTCTTAACCTGAAACCCAAGGCACCAGGGTAACAATTGTGCATGATCCCGCGGGTCTCGGCCACTGGGAACTGTGTGACACTCGCTAAACTGTCGCAAAGAGGGAGTGGCTTCCTACGTCTTGGTGGAGAAAAGTGAGAGGTTCTCATGAGTGCTTAACGATGCTGGTAAACCAGGGCCCACGTTGGGGTGGAGGCAGGCTGGGGTGGTCGGCCTGGAACAGTCAGGCCCTCCACCTTGCTGCCTGGAGTCCCTGCCATCTGGGCAATGGAGAAAGGTCATTTTGAAAGGTTGGAGACCAGGCCCATTGCATCCTGGCGGCGAGTCTCTGCACCCAGTGCTGGGAAAATGGCGTCCCCAAGGAACGTCCCCCT
>NW_007207652.1:0-752 GCF_000164805.1 Carlito syrichta | reverse complement strand
GCAGCCCAGGCACTCACTCCGGCCCTCCTGTGCTCTGGACCTTTCCTTCAGGGTTTTCCCTGGAGTCGCTCCAGGCATGTCCTCCCGCCACCTGTCTCAGCTTGTCCTGCCTGCAGCGCCATGCCTCACTGCAGTCCCTGCAGCCCCATGCCCTCGGGGCACTTAAGGTGCACTATTCTAACCTGGGGTCAATGGGGGGTGCCTGCCCTGCTTGGCATGATGGTACAGACTGGGCACCCAGGAGCTGGGGCCTTGGGAGCAGTGGGGTCGCCACAGGTAGACCCCCCCAATGTCTTAACCTGAAACCCAAGGCACCAGGGTAACAATTGTGCATGACCCCGCGGGTCTCGGCCACTGGGAACTGTGTGACACTCGCTAAACTGTCGCAAAGAGGGAGTGGCTTTCCACGTCTTGGTGGAGAAAAGTGAGAGGTTCTCATGAGTGCTTAACGATGCAGGTAAACCAGGGCCCACGTTGGGGTGGAGCCAGGCTGGGGTGGTCGGCCTGGAACAGTCAGGCCCTCCACCTCGCTGCCTGGAGTCCCTGCCATCTGGGCAATGGAGAAAGGTCATTTTGAAAGGTTGGAGACCAGGCCCATTGCATCCTGGCGGCGAGTCTGTGCACCCAGTGCTGGGAAAATGGCGTCCCCAAGGAACGTCCCCCTCTTCACTGGGGATCTCATGATGTCAGAGCTTCAAAACTAGAGAATTATTTTGGAAGAAATGAAACTGTGGACACTGTTGAATTTGTGA
>NW_007207651.1:0-714 GCF_000164805.1 Carlito syrichta | reverse complement strand
AATCTTTCTTTAGTTTTCCAAGAAAGTTGCTTTATGAAAGTGGCACAACCTATGTTGGGTGCATATATGATTAGGATAGATATTTCTTGTTGATGGATTGAGCCTTTTATCATTATGTAGTGGCCTTCTGTATCTTTTTTGATTTTTAATAGCTTGAAGGGTATTTTGTCTGAAATTAAAGATCTCTACTCCTCCTTTCTTTTGTATTCCGTTCGCTTGAGAGTTTGTTTCCCATCCTCTTACTTTGAGTCTGTGGGTGTCCTTTCTAGTGAGGTGAGTCTCTTGAAGGCAATAGATTGTTGCCTGATGATTTTTATCCATTTTGCCATTCTATGTCTTTTCAATAGTGCATTTAGTCCGTTCACATTTAGGTTAATAATTGAAATGCAAGAGTTGATCCCTGTCATAAGGTTCTTACAGAGTCGTTCCTGTTTATTTGTTGTCTTTCTTTGGATTTTGGAGTTGGTTCATGTGTGTTTTTAATCTTTTGCCTGTACTCTTGTGAAGAATGCTGTTGTTCTTTTTTCTTTTTCTTCTGTGTTCATTACTTTCTTAAGTGTTTCTTGTCAAGGTGGTCTGGTGGCAGCGTAGGTTCTTAGGGATTGGATGTCTGGAAAAGATTTCAATTCTCCCTCACTAATGAAGCTTAGTTTGGCTGGGTAGGTTATTCTTGGTTGAAATTGTTTCTCTTTTAGAACTTTGAAGATAGGGCTC
>NW_007207650.1:0-362 GCF_000164805.1 Carlito syrichta | reverse complement strand
AGTCCCTAGTCCTCTCCGCACTCCCGTCCCATCTTCCAGCGCAGTGGGCAAAACTGGCACCACACAGGAACAAACTGGGAGCCTCAGCAGTACCAGACCCTGCCAGTGTTGGTTTGTTTTTGCAGCAAATCTAAATGATCAGCTATCACTTCTGTGAAAGTTTAACATTCAGATTGGACAATTCCTCTCACACCCAACTCCATAAGAGTGGAGAAGGCAGGGGAAAAAACACTCAGGACACGCAACATTGTTCTAGGAATGCAGTTCTCTGCAAGTCCAGCTGCCGACACTGGCGGTTGTCACCTAAAAACACTTTTGTTTTTTTTGAGTTGGAGTCTCGCTCTGTCGCCCAGACTGGAGTG
>NW_007207649.1:0-799 GCF_000164805.1 Carlito syrichta | reverse complement strand
CCCCCCCCATAGTTTCCCAGTACCATCAGTCATTTTCTTGGAGTATTGCATTGGATGTTCAAGGTCCATTATATGAGTGAGAACATGTGATATTCGGATCTTTGTTTTTGTGAGAGGTCACTCAGTATTATAGACTCTAGTTCCATCCAGGTTGCAGCGAAATTCATGATTTTGTTCTTTTTTATGGCTGCGTAGTATTCCATCGTGTATATGTACCACATTTTTTTAATCCAGACCTCTTTTGATGGGCAGCATGGTTGTTTCCAGGTTCTTGCTATTGTGAACAACGCTGCGATAAACATACGTGTGCAGGTATCTTTTTTATAGAGTGATTTGTGTTCTTCAGGGTATATTCCCAGTAGGGGGATTGCAGGGTCATATGGAAGGTCAATTTTTAGAGCTTTTAGGAATCGCCACACTGCTTTCCACAGAGGTTGCACTAGTTTACACTCCCACCAACAGTGTAGAAGTGTTCCCTTTTCACCACACCCTCTCCAGCAGCTGTTATTTATTGAGTTGTTGATAATTGCCATTCTGACTGGAGTTAGGTGGTATCTCAGTGTGGTTTTGATTTGCATCTCCCTGATGATTAGTGAGGTTGAGCATTTCTTCATGTGTTTGTTGGCTGCTCGAATGTCTTCGTTTGTGAAGTGTCTGTTCATATCTTTTGCCCATTTTATAATGGGGTTGTTTGTTTTCTACTTTTCAGTACGTTTCAGTTCCTTGTAGATCCAGGATGTTAAGCCTTTGTCAGACCTAGAGTTGGCAAATACTTTTTCCCAGTCTGTAGGCTGTCTCC
>NW_007207648.1:0-537 GCF_000164805.1 Carlito syrichta | reverse complement strand
TTTAAGTGTGGTCATTTTTAAAAGCATTTGAGCAACTCCATTATGTTTCAAGCAGAACATTTGTCAAAAGTAATTATCTGAGTTTGGTTGAAGGGCCTTGCTCTGGTATGTTTTTGAATTCTAGCAAAGAGTTTTAGATAATTGGCCCTATTGCCCAGCGAAGAAGTGACAAAAGTTCTTTTTTAATTTCAATACAGTTATCAGTAGCTGGAGTGGCCAGGCCCCTTTACTTCATCTTGTAATTTCATATTGGGGTATGTTCTTATGTCTCCCCTTCTCTGTGATCCTGTTAATCGCTAAATTTCTCTTTCTGTGAATGAATGAGAGAATGAGAGACTGATAAATAGCAAAATACAAAAAAGAAAATAAACGAGTTTTTTGATTAATTTATTTTGTTACATGGTATACTTAGTGTTTTCTAAACTTCTTCTAGGTATTTTCTCTGTGAAAGTTTAGGTAAATAGTTCATTGATTATATTGAAAAAATATTTTTTATTTCTTATTATATTTATTTTTAAGTTGGAGTCTCACTGTGTC
>NW_007207647.1:0-812 GCF_000164805.1 Carlito syrichta | reverse complement strand
ATTAAGTCCATTTGGTCCAGAGTCTCATTGAGGTTCCGGATCTCCTTGCTGATTTTTTCTCCTGATGATCTGTCTAAGGTTGTGAGTGGTGTATTAAAGTCCCCAGTTATTATGGTGTTAGAGTCAATGTCTTTCTTTAGTTTTCCTAGAAGTTGCTTTATGAATGTTGGTGCGCCTATGTTGGGTGCATATATGTTTAGGATAGATATTTCTTGTTGATGGAGTGAACCTTTTATCATTATGTAGTGGCCCTCTGTATCTTTTTTAATTTTTGATAGCTTAAATGGTATTTTGTCTGAAATTAGGATCGCGACTCCTCCTTTCTTTTGTGTTCCATTCGCCTGAAAATTTGTTTCCCATCCTCTTACTTTGAGTCTGTGTATGTCCTTTCTAGTGAGATGGGTCTCTTGAAGGCAGTATATTGTTGCCTGGTGATATTTTATCCATTTTGTCATTCTATGTCTTTTCAGTGGTGCGTTTAGTCCATTCACATTCAGACTAATTATTGAAATGTGAGAGTTCATCCCTATCATGGAGTTCTTATTGAGTTATTGTTCTTCCACTTGGTTTTTTCTTTTTTTTTTTTTTTTGTCTTTCTTTTGCTTTTGGGGTTGGTTCGTGTATATTTTATTCTTTTCCCTGTACTCTTGTGAAGAACGTTGTTCTTTTTTCCTTTTCTTCTGTGTTTAGTACTTTCTTGAGTGTTTCATGTAGAGATGGTTTTGGGGCTGCATAAGTTCTTAGGGATTGGATATCTGGGAAAGATTTAATTCCTCCCTCACTGATGAAGCTTAGCTTGGCTGGGGTAGGTT
>NW_007207646.1:0-682 GCF_000164805.1 Carlito syrichta | reverse complement strand
CTTTTATCATTATGTAGTGGCCCTCTGTATTTTTTTTAATTTTTGATAGCTTAAATGGTATTTTGTCTGAAATTAGGATCGCGACTCCTCCTTTCTTTTGTGTTCCATTCGCCTGAAAATTTGTTTCCCATCCTCTTACTTTGGGTCTGTGTATGTCCTTTCTAGTGAGATGGGTCTCTTGAAGGCAGTATATTGTTGCCTGGTGATATTTTATCCATTTTGTCATTCTATGTCTTTTCAGTGGTGCGCTTAGTCCATTCACATTCAGACTAATTATTGAAATGTGAGAGTTCGTCCCTATCATGGAGTTCTTATTGAGTTATTGTTCTTCCACTTGGTTTTTTCTTTTTTCTTTTTTTTTTTTTTTTTGTCTTTCTTTTGCTTTTGGGGTTGGTTCGTGTATATTTTATTCTTTTCCCTGTACTCTTGTGAAGAACGTTGTTCTTTTTTCCTTTTCTTCTGTGTTTAGTACTTTCTTAAGTGTTTCATGTAAAGATGGTTTTGTGGCTGCATAATTTCTTAAGGATTGGATATCTGGGAAAAGATTTTAATTCTCCCTCACTGATGAAGCTTATCTTGGCTGGGATAGGTTATTCTTGGTTGAAATTGTTTATCCTTTAGACTTTTGAAGATAGGGCTCCAAGCTCTCCTAGCCTGCAGGGTTTCTGCAAGATAAATCTGC
>NW_007207645.1:0-774 GCF_000164805.1 Carlito syrichta | reverse complement strand
TGTACACAATTCATCTAGCCATTCATTTTTCTGATAAATAGCAAAATATGAAAAACAAAATAAATGAGTGTTTTGATTTATTTTTGTTACATGGTATACGTAGTGTTTTGTAAACCTCTTCTAGGTAGTTTGCTCTGTGAAAATGTAGGTAAATATTTCACTGAGTATATTGAAAAAATATTTTTTATTTTTAGTATATTTATTTATTTATTTTTGAGTTGGAGTCTCACTGTCATCCAGACTAGAGGTCACTGGCTGCCTCCAGCCACTGCTGTCTCGACCTGCGGGGCTCCGGCGATCCTTCCACCTCAGTCTTCCAAGTAACTGGAAGTACAGGCGCATGCTACCATGCCCGACTAATTTTTTGATTTACTGTAGAGATGAAGTCTCGCCAAGTTGCTCAGGCGAGTCTCGAACCCACGGGCTCAGGCAATCCACTCACCTCGGCCTCCCAAAGCGCTGGGATCACAGGCTGAGCTACCGAGCCCAGCAAGAAATATTTTTTAAGGATCATGTATGAATTTAGACTGTATCTCAAAAGTATTGATCCCTTAGACAAGATCAGATGTCTATGCTACACTATTCTTTATCTTGAGGGCATGTGCCTATACATTATGCATGTAGCATACGTACATATGTGTATTCATATTTGGAGGTGTTTTCTAAATAGGAAGAGGCAATGAACAACCATGTTGTTCTTTCAGACTTGATCCCCAAAACTTTTCCTTTCTTCCATTTATGGTGGAATCTAGGAAAGAAAATACCGTCATTAAT
>NW_007207644.1:0-728 GCF_000164805.1 Carlito syrichta | reverse complement strand
TCACTTGGTCATTATGGATGATTTTTGAGATGTATTGCTGAATTAGGTTTGCTAGGATCTTGTTGAGAATTTTAGCATCTATGTTCATCAAAGATATTGTTCTGTAGTTCTCTTTCTTTGTTGGATCTTTACCTGGTTTGGGTATCAATGTGATGTTGGCTTCATAAAATGATTTGGGGAGAGTTCCATCTTTTTCAATCACCTGGAATACCTTCAGTAGGATTGGTATCAGCTCCTCCTTAAATGTTTTGTAGAATTCTGCTGGAAAGCCATCTGGACCAGGGGTTTTTTTTTGTAGGAAGTTTCCCTATTATGTAGTCGATTTCCTTGATTGTTGTTGGTCTATTTAGGGTCTCAATTTCTTCTTGTTCCAATCTAGGTAGGTTGTGTGATGTAAGAAAGTCCTCCATTTCCTTAAGGTTTTTAAGTTTGTTTCCATACAAGTGTACATAGTAGTCTCTAACAATCTTTTGTATTTCTTCAGGGTCAGATGTGACTTCATCTTTTGTGTTTCTGATTGTGCTTATTTTTTTCTTGTTTTTTCTTGGTCAGTCTAGCTAGGGGACCATCAATCTTGTTTATCCTTTCGAAGAACCAGCTTTTGGTTTCATTGATTTTTTTGTATTATCTTTTTGTCTTCTATGTCCTGGATTTGGGCTCTTATTTTGGTGATCTGGATTCTTCAGCTGAAATTAGGGTTTTTGTGGTCTTGATTTTCCAGCTTCTTT
>NW_007207643.1:0-840 GCF_000164805.1 Carlito syrichta | reverse complement strand
GAGGTGGTACCACAATACCAGACTTCAAACTTTACTATAAAGCTACAATCATCAAAACAGCTTGGTATTGGTACAGGAACAGGCATATAGATCAATGGAACAGAATTGAGATTCCAGAAGCAAAACCTCAATTTCTCAACCAACTCATCTTCGACAAAACCTGCACCACCTACGACTGGGGAGAGGAGAATCTATTCAGTAAATGGTGCTGGGAAAACTGGCTGACCACATGCAGAAGATTGAAACAGGACCCCTATCTATCCCCATGCACAAAGGTTAACTCCAAATGGATCAGAGACCTAAATGTAAAACTTCAAACCATAAGAACCTTAGTTAAGGAAGGAAATACCCTCATGGAATTCAGAACTGGCATCCAATTCCTGTACAAAACCCGAAACCCACAGGTCATAAGAGAGAAGATAGACAAGTGGGACCTTATTAAACTGACAAGCTTCTGCAAAGCCAAAGAAATCATCAAGAGAGCAGTGAGACAGCCTACAGACTGGGAAAAAGTCTTTGCCAACTCTAGGTCTGACAAAGGCTTAATATCCTGGATCTACAAGGAACTGAAACATACTGAAAAGAAGAAAACAAACAACCCCATTATAAAATGGGCAAAAGATATGAAAAGACACTTCACAAAAGAAGACATCCGAGCAGCCAACAAACACATGAAGAAATGCTCAACCTCACTAATCATCACGGAGATGCAAATCAAAACCACACTGAGATATCACCTAACTCCAGTCAGAATGGCAATTATCAACAACTCAAAAATACAGTTGCTGGAGAAGGGTGGTGGGTGAAAAGGGAACACTTCTACACTGTTTGGGTGGGGAG
>NW_007207642.1:0-396 GCF_000164805.1 Carlito syrichta | reverse complement strand
GTCCGGCCTCCCCAGGGCCTGGCCTCCGAGAGGTCCAGCCGCTGAGGGTGGTGGTCTCCGGGCATCCGGCCTCCCTGGAGTCTGGTCCCTGGGGGATCAGGCGCTTGAGGGGTCCGGCCTCCCCAGGGCCTGGCCTCCGAGAGGTCCAGCCGCCGAGGGCGGTGGTCTCCGGGCATCTGGCCTCCGTGGAGTCTGGGCCCCGGGGGTCCGGCGGTTGAGGGTGCGGCCTCCCCAGGGCCTGGCCTCCGAGAGGTCCAGCCGCCGAGGGTGGAGGGTGGTGGTCTCCGGGCATCCGGCCTCTGAGGGTCCGGCCTGCCTGGCGTCTGGTCCCCCGGGATCAAGCGCTTGAGGGGTCCGGCCTCCCCAGGGCCTGGCCTCCGAGAGGTCCAGCCGCCG
>NW_007207641.1:0-765 GCF_000164805.1 Carlito syrichta | reverse complement strand
TCTGGCTATTCTGGGTCGTTTGTGTTTCCATATGAATTCCTGTGTTGTTTTTTCTAGGTCTGAGAAGAATATTGCTGGCAATTTGATGGATATTGCATTAAATCTGTAGATTGTCTTAGGTAAAATGGACATCTTCACAATGTTGATTCTTCCAATCCATGAGCATGGGATATATTTCCGCTTGTTTGTGTCATCTTTGATTTCTTTGAGCAGTGTTTTGTAGTTTTCATTGTAAACGTCTTTCGCGTTTCTGGTTAGGAAGATGCCAAGGCATTTCATTTTTTTTGTGGCTATTGTGAATTGAATTGTGGTTTTTATTTGGGTTTCTGTTTGTTTATTATTGGTGTAAAGAAATGTGATTGTCTTTTGCACATTTATTTTATATCCTGAGACTTTGCCAAAGTCCTTTATCAGTGTAAGGAGGTTTTTGACAGATTCTCTTGGGTTTTCAAGGTACACGATCATGTCATCTGCAAAGAGATAGCTTGACTTCCTCTTTTCCTATCTGGATACCCCTGATTGCCTTCTCTTCTCTGATTGCTCTAGCCAGGACTTCCAATACTATATATTGAACAGGAGGGTGAGAGTGGGCATCCTTGTCTTGTTCCAGTTTTCAGGGGAAATGGTTCCAGTTTTTGTCCATTTAGGAGTATGCTGGCTGTGGGTTTCTCGTAGATGGCTTTTACTATTTTGAGGTATGTTCCCCGTATGCCTAGATGTTTGAGGGTTTTTATCAAGAAGGGGTGCTGGATTTTATCAAAAGCT
>NW_007207640.1:0-799 GCF_000164805.1 Carlito syrichta | reverse complement strand
TTTTATTGGTGAGGTATCTGTTTGTGTCGTGTAAATATACCACAGTTTTTGATTATTCTTTTTACTATTGGCAAACATTTGAGTTGATTACAATTTGAGGCTGCCATGAGTAAATGGTATGAACATTCTATAAAAGTTTTGTGAACATAGGCTTTTAAATCTTTTTTGCTCAATGTAAAAAGTGGAATGTGTAAGTCATCGGATCAGTATATATTTATGCAGTATATGAATTGGGTAGTCCTTATGTATGTCAAATCATTCATTCAGGAAATGTTTATTGAGCTGCTGCTATCCAACCAGAAAAAGCCATAATGACACAATCCCAACCAAAGCAAGTGAAATTCTTATTCTTGTAGAGTTTACAATTTTGTGGGAACGACGATCAATTTTTTAAATGCACTGTTAAACAAATTTTAAATAGTGGATGGAAGAGATTTATTTGGGGGCTTAAAACAAAAAGAAAGAGACTTTGTCTTTTTCCCTTTCAATTGCTCTCAGTACTGTTATGATTTGTATCTGCTTCCTTCTCTCCACTCCCATCTCCCTCTCACATGCACACTTACTGGCAGCTGAGAATAGGGAGAAATTTTCAAGGGAATGAACAACTGCCTAACTCATAAATATTTGCCAAGATTGCTTTAAAAATTACTTCCATAAATGATAACGTGAGAATAGATTCTCTGCCAAATTACCAGTTCTTCAACCACAGCCTGGACTCTGTCAGATTTGCTATGGTTTATTCATCACTCAGTTAACATCTGGCCAGACTCAATTGTTCCAGTTAACTGAACACAACAAC
>NW_007207639.1:0-712 GCF_000164805.1 Carlito syrichta | reverse complement strand
AGCGCTGCACATCTTGAAAAGCTCCTGCCCCGGGAAGATGCACATGCACAACAAGCCTCACACAGGCCGTCTACGCTTATTCAGCAAGGCCAGCGCGAGAGTGACTGCATTTCCTAGCCTAGAGAAACGCCAAGGGGTAAAACGTTTTAGGGCTCAAGCAGAAGGCAAGCAGTGCTTTTCTACAAGTGAGTGTGGAGCACTCATTTCACTCAGTCTGACACCATTGACATGCTCATTCCTACATGTGAAGTATCGACATAACATGCTCGGCTATGCTCATTCAAGCCGTACCTTGAGAATCGTGTATTACACCGTACAGCACCCAGGAATCAAACTACTGGAAAACACATCACAATGCAGTAAACCTTTGACGCGGCATTTCCCAAGCTGATGCACACTCACAGCCATCAAGCCAAGCCTGTCAGCTCTTCCTCGTAAATGCCAACGGAAGAGCAATGGCTTTGGATAGGAGACGGACAGGTCAAATCAAAAACACTTTAGAATTCAATAGGTGAACAAATCATGCTTTCCCAAAGATGACAGCGAACCGGTCACGTCGCTCAGTGTGGCACCATGGAGTTGTGCACTTTGTATACAGGAAAACGTTGAATACAGCTCTGCTAGGCCTATGCACTCAATGTAGGATCATATACGCTGAAAAACAGGGAGAATCATGTGTCACGCCAAAGACCAAGCCAGTAGAATACTTGTT
>NW_007207638.1:0-802 GCF_000164805.1 Carlito syrichta | reverse complement strand
AGTTTTCAGGGGAAATGGTTTCTAATTTTTGTCCATTTAGGAGTATGCTGGCTGTGGGTTTCTCGTAGATGGCTTTTACTATTTTGAGGTATGTTCCCCGTATGTATAGATGCTCAAGGGTTTTTATCAAGAAGGGTGCTGGATTTTATCAAAAGCTTTTTTCTGCATCTAATGATATAATCATGTGGTTTTGGTTTTGACATCTGTTGATGTATTTAATTACATTTATGGTTTTACGAATGTTGAACCAGCCTTGCATCCCAGGAATGAAGCCTACTTGGTCATGATGGATGATTTTTGAGATGTATTGCTGAATCCGGTTTGCTAGGATCTTGTTGAGAATTTTAGCATCTATGTTCCTCAAAGATATTGGCCTGTAGTTCTCTTTCTTTGCTGGATCTTTACCTGGCTTGGGTATCAATGTGATGTTGGCTTCGTAAAATGATTTGGGGAGTGTCCCATCTTTTTCAATCGCCTGGAATACCTTCAGTAGGATTGGTATCAGCTCCTCCTTAAATGTCTTGTAGAATTCTGCTGGAAAGCCATCTCGTCCAGGGCTTTTTTTTGTAGGAAGTTTTCTTATTATGTAGTCGATTTCCTTGATTGTTATTGGTCTATTTAGGGTCTCAATTTCTTCTTGTTCCAACTTAGGTAGGTTGTGTGATGTCAGAAAGTCCTCCATTTCCTTAAGGTTTTCAAGTTTGTTTCCATACAAGTGTACGTAGTAGTCTCTAATGATCTTTTGTATTTCTTCAGGGTCAGATGTGACTTCATCTTTTGTGTTTCTGATTGTGCTTATTGA
>NW_007207637.1:0-423 GCF_000164805.1 Carlito syrichta | reverse complement strand
CCCCTGTACTCTTGTGAAGAACGTTGTTCTTTTTTCCTTTTCTGCTGTGTTTAGTACTTTCTTAAGTGTTTCATGTAGAGATGGTTTTGTGGCTGCATAAGTTCTTAGGGATTGGATATCTGGGAAAGATTTTAAATCTCCCTCACTGATGAAGCTTAGCTTGGCCAGGTAGGTCATTCTTGGTTGAAATTGTTTATCTTTTAGGACTTTGAAGATAGCATTCCAAGCTCTCCTATCCTGCAGGGTTTCTGCAGATAAATCTGCTGCTATTCTGATTGGTCTTCCATGGTAGGTGATCTGACCTTTTTCTCTTGCTGCCTTTAGGATTTTTTCTTTTTTGCCTACTTTATTTAGGCGAATTATTATGTGTCTAGGAGTTGGTCTTCTCATTTGTTGTCTTGCGGGGGTTCTCTGAGTCTCTTG
>NW_007207636.1:0-759 GCF_000164805.1 Carlito syrichta | reverse complement strand
GTACGTAGTGGTCTCTAATGATCTTTTATATTTTCTTCATGGTCAGATGTGACTTCATCTTTTATGTTTCTGATTGTGCTTATTTGGTTTTTTTCTTGTTTTTTCTTGGTCAATCTAGCTAGGGGACCATCGATCTTGTTTATCCTTTCAAAGAACCAGCTTTTTGTTTCATTGATTTTTTTGTATTATCTTTTTGTCTTCTATGTCCTGGATTTGGGCTTTTATTTTGGTGATCTGGATTCTTCTGCGGAAATTAGGGTTTTTGTGGTCTTGCTTTTCCAGCTTCTTTAGGTGGCTTGTTAGGTTGTGAATTTCTGTTCCTTCCATTTTCTTCACGTGTATGTGTAGGGATATAAATTCCCCTCTTACTACAGCTTTCAGGGCATCCCAGAGATTTAGGTAAGATGTTTCTTCATTTTCATTTGTTTCCAGGTATCTTTTGATCTCTGTTTTGATTTCATCATTGACCCAGGAGTTGTTTAGCATCATGCTGTTTAGTGTCCATGTCTTTGTGGGTTTTGGGGGGACTTTGTTGGTGTCAATGTTTATTTTTATTCCACTGTGGTCCGAGAAGCTGCATGGTAGAGTTTCAGTCTTTTAAATTTGCTTATGCTTGATTTATGGTCAAGTATGTGGTTGATCTTAGATATGTTCCATGTGGTGATTAGTAGAATGTGTATTCTGTGGTCTTTGGATGGAGTGTTCTGTAGGTATCAATTAAGTCATTTGGTCCAAAGTCACATTGAGGTTCCGGATCTC
>NW_007207635.1:0-840 GCF_000164805.1 Carlito syrichta | reverse complement strand
TAAAAGAAGTTGGTGTTAATAAGCCTTTGGTAATAAGATGGTGAGGAGTGGTGGGGAGCGGAAGCATTCAGTAGTCCCAGGAGTGCTCAGTCTTCTAGTGAGCCTGTGCCTCTGGACCATGAACTTCATGAGTATTTCTCAGTCAAACCCCTCAGGTGGCACAGTGTTGAAAGTGGACTGGATGTGTATGTTTCTGTTCCACAAGTCAAAGACTAGAAGGGGCTAAGCCGGGCTCGGTGACTCAGCCTGTAATCCCACGCTTTGGGAGGCTGAGGTGAATGCATTGCCTGAGCCCACGGGTTCAAGACCCTCCTGGGCAACTTGGTGAGACCTCATCTCTACAATAAATCAAACACTAGCTGGGTATGGTAGTGCCCGCCTGTAGTTCCAGCTACTTGGAAGGCTGAGGCGGAAGGATCATTGGAGCTCAGCAGGTCAAGGCTGCGGGGGCCAGGAATGTGCCACCGCACTCCAGTCTGGGTAACAGAGTGAGACTCCAGCTCAAAAAAAAAAAAAAAAGAAGGGGCTCATGGTAGGAATTTTCCTTTCTCCAGGTCAGTTGGGATAGAATACAACCCCAGCACATGAAGCTCCAGTTAAACGAGTCCTTCCAGCAGGTCTTGTTAAAGAGAACAGTGTGCTCTGGCATATTTCAATTCAAAATTCCCTGCTGGAAGCATGGGGAGATTTTTCTCTGTTTTTTTGCCATGAGACACTGGTGCAGCTTCCGGAATCTCAAACTGACAAAATGTGGGACTCCATGACTGGCCTCCAGGGATTTTCCCTCGCAAGTTTTCCATGCTGTGCCTTCAGCAGTTCATCAATTAAAGCCTCAGGTTT
>NW_007207634.1:0-748 GCF_000164805.1 Carlito syrichta | reverse complement strand
GGGCTAAGCCGGGCTCGGTGACTCAGCCTGTAATCCCACGCTTTGGGAGGCTGAGGTGAATGCATTGCCTGAGCCCACGGGTTCAAGACCCTCCTGGGCAACTTGGTGAGACCTCATCTCTACAATAAATCAAACACTAGCTGGGTATGGTAGTGCCCGCCTGTAGTTCCAGCTACTTGGAAGGCTGAGGCGGAAGGATCATTGGAGCTCAGCAGGTCAAGGCTGCGGGGGCCAGGAATGTGCCACCGCACTCCAGTCTGGGTAACAGAGTGAGACTCCAGCTCAAAAAAAAAAAAAAAAGAAGGGGCTCATGGTAGGAATTTTCCTTTCTCCAGGTCAGTTGGGATAGAATACAACCCCAGCACATGAAGCTCCAGTTAAACGAGTCCTTCCAGCAGGTCTTGTTAAAGAGAACAGTGTGCTCTGGCATATTTCAATTCAAAAATTCCCTGCTGGAAGCATGGGGAGATTTTTCTCTGTTTTTTTGCCATGAGACACTGGTGCAGCTCCGGAATCTCAAACTGACAAAAATGTGGGACTCCATGACTGGCCTCCAGGGATTTTCCCTCGCAAGTTTTCCATGCTGTGCCTTCAGCAGTTCATCAATTAGAGCTCAGGTTTTCCTACCTTAGTGCTGGCTCCTGTGGAGGTTTCAATCCTTGGGTTTCTGCTTCAGAAAGCTGTGATATCTGCATTCTGCAGTCTGTCTCTTCAAGTTCTGGAGCAGTGGTTTTCCCTGAAAATCTCA
>NW_007207633.1:0-449 GCF_000164805.1 Carlito syrichta | reverse complement strand
TACATTCCTCCGATTCCATTTCATTCCATTGCATTTTGCTCCTTTTGATACCATTCCTCTGCATTCCATTCCATACTTCTCCATTTCATTCCTTTCCTCTCCATTCCATTCCTCTCCATTCCATTCCTCTATCTTCCATTCCATTCCATTTCTCTCCATTCCATTCCATTTCTCACCATTCCATTCCATTCCATTCTATTCCTCTCTATTCTGTTACTCTCCATTCTATTACTCTCCATTCCATTCCATTCCTTTCCATTCCATTTCATATCTTTCAATTCCATTACATTTCTCTCCATTCCATTGCTTTCCATTCCTCTTGATTCCATTCCTTCTCATTCCTCTGTATTCCATTGCTTTTCATTATTTTTTCTCATTCCACTCCATTACATTCCTCTCTATTCAACCCCATTTCATTACATTCCTTTCCACTCCATTCCATTTCATCC
>NW_007207632.1:0-774 GCF_000164805.1 Carlito syrichta | reverse complement strand
AGACTCCAACTCTAAATAAATAAGTAAATAAATAAATAAATAAATAATAATGGAATCTTAAAAATAACACTTTTTTTCAGCTCTGAGAAATGAGAGAGCTGCCCTCTGTAAAGTGGTTGATGGATGTGTCTTAGGATATTGACTAAACAGTACTTTTTCTTCTCCTATTGCTTGATCTACTAGGTGGGAAAACAAAGCTCTAAAAAAAATCTCAGGGAAGTCATAATTAGAGATGGGTCAGTTAAATACATATGATAAATTAATCAGGATGGTTTTAATCACCAATGCCATTTTTTTGTTTGTTTATCTAGCATAACCTAAAAGCGTGCTTTTTTTCTAAGTATGGACTAGAGAATGGACTGTGAATCAGGTTTTGAGGATGGCCTTGGTGCTTCTAAACAGATTTGGCAGAGAACAATGTGTTTAAAATGTCGCTGCAGGATGCAGCTACTTGAATGACTTTGCTGCCAACAACCACAACTCAACTTTTCTTTAAAGACCACCATTTCTCTATTACCAATCCTTCAAACAACCCTGCCTCTCAGTGTGCATATTTTCTCACTTTCCAGTCTCTATGCATCATTTTGCCATCCTATAGCTCCTTTTTCCCAAATGACACAATCACGCAATGCAGGAACCACTTCCGATGCTTAGAAGCAGTTGAAAGAGAATGTTTCCTGATATTAGATGTAAAACCTGGCCCTAAAATAAAGCCCTTTATTAAACGCTTACTCTCAACAAGAAACAGAACAAACACTACTCATCGTTTATCCT
>NW_007207631.1:0-322 GCF_000164805.1 Carlito syrichta | reverse complement strand
CACACACACACACACACACACACACACACACACACACACACACACACACACACACAATTCGTCTTTGCCCTATCTGAGCACAGGAGGAATTATGGTTCCACTTATGGTTGACACAGTCATTCACATCTTCACCTTCAAAGAGTAACACAAGGCTAAAATGATTCTAGTATCACATAAGAGCATCATTATTGCATGTAATCATGATCACAGTCCTTCAAAGTTAAGGAAAATCGAGCCGGGCTCGGTGGCTCAGCCTGTCATCCCGCGCCTTTGGGAGGCTGAGGTGAGTGGATGGCCTGAGCCCGCGGGGTCGGGACCCGCC
>NW_007207630.1:0-832 GCF_000164805.1 Carlito syrichta | reverse complement strand
AAGTAAAATAGCTGACTTAACTAGTTGGTTAACGAGCTAGCTAGGTGACTTAACTTGTTTTCTGATAGTCGGCCGACTAGTTAGGTGGGTTAACACGTTGACTGACTTCACGGCTGACCTGTTAGCTGGCTTAACAAATTGGCCAACTAATCAGCCAACTATTTAGCTTGGATAACTAGTTGACTGAGGAGTTGGCCCCATAGTTAGCTCGGTTAAGTAGTTGGCTGGCTAGTTTGTTTATCTAATTATTCGGTCGACTAGTTGGCTGAATACTTAGCTGACCTAAATAGTCGGATGAATATTTCGCTGACCTAAATTGTCAGCTGCCAAGTTGGCCCACTATTTAGCCGATTGGTTAGCTGACTTAATTAGTTGGCTGGAGTGGGATCCGACAGGTGAGCTGACTTAACTAGTTAGTCAGTGAGTGAGCCAACTGGTCAGCTGAATTAACTATTCGGCCGGCGAGTGAGCTGTTGCATGCACTGCCATACTAGTCGCCTGCTGAGTCAGACGACTGTTGAGCTGACTTAAGTAGTCTACTGGCGAGCAAGCCAACTATTTAGCTGACTTGTTGGCCTGAAAGTGAGCTGACAAGTTAGTTGACCTGCTGGCTGGTGAGCATGCTGAGTTGTTTGCTTACCTGTTAGCAGGCGTGTGAGCCGACTAGTTAGCTGACCTATGGAAAGCAATGTAGCCCACTAGTTAGCTCACCATTTAGCTGAGTTGCTAGCTGACTAGTCAGCTAAGTAAGTAGCTGATTTGCTAGTTGACCTAACTAGCTAGCTGACTAGCTAGCTGGCTATCTATCTGACATTGCTATCTAGGAAACAGG
>NW_007207629.1:0-312 GCF_000164805.1 Carlito syrichta | reverse complement strand
GCGGGCTCAGGCAATCAGCTCACCTCAGCCTCCCAAATTTCTGGGATTACAGGCTGAGCCACTGAGCCCACTAATTTTACTTTTCTTAAACCTTTGGAGCTTCTGATTTAATCATGGAAATAATGTTTCTAGAGTAATGCTGGGTGGCAGAAAGTTGTAAGCGGCTTTCATTCGATGCAGGCATATGTGTGAATAATTCTTTTGTTTTCAATTTTCTCCTTTGAAGGATAGCTGTAAGTGGATTTTTTTATTTATATAGTGTATCTCAGGAATGCAAAACTTTGTATTTGGAGCTCGGTCTTTCACGGTTTT
>NW_007207628.1:0-886 GCF_000164805.1 Carlito syrichta | reverse complement strand
TCATGGAAATAATGTTTCTAGAGTAATGCTGGGTGGCAGAAAGTGTAAGCGGCTTTCATTCGATGCAGGCATATGTGTGAATAATTCTTTTGTTTTCAATTTTCTCCTTTGAAGGATAGCTGTAAGTGGATTTTTTTATTTATATAGTGTATCTCAGGAATGCAAAACTTTGTATTTGGAGCTCGGTCTTTCACGGTTTTGGTTGCATAAATTAAATATTTATTTACCAACTTACTCTCTGTTTTAAATTGGCTAAAAGAAACCTGACTGCACACAGAGAGTCTGTGTGGCTGGGTGTGTGTGTCAGGTGGGGACCGGGATGTGTTTGGGTTTCACTTTGTAAAGACTGTTTTAATGTAAGTGTAGTCATTTCTAAAAGCATTGGAGTAACTAAATTATACTCAAGGAGGACATTTGTCAAAAGTGATCATCAGAGTTTGCCTGAAGGGTCCTGCTCTAGTATGTGTCTGAATTCTAGGCAAGGGTTTTAGATAATTGGACCTATTGCCCAGTGAGGAAGTGACAAAAGGCCTTTTACTTTCAATGGAGGTAATGATAGCTGGAGTGGCCAGGCCCCTTTACATCCTCTCTTCATTTCATCGTGGGATAACTTATCATTTCTCGCCTTATCTGTTATCATGTTAATCATGAAATTTCTCTTTCTGAAGATGAATGAGCATGTGATAAAATTTCTCCAATGAACTGCCTCTGGGAGAGGAAATTTGCTGTGGAGAATGTGTGAGAAGTAAGCAGTAAGTGTTAAGCAAAGGTCAGATTGATGTTATCACTGAGGTTTTCCTGGAGTGGAGACAATTACTCCTTGTTTGTTTGGCTATTAATCCGGAATTGTGTGTGGGTGTGCAAGTCTTCTGAAATGCATTATGGA
>NW_007207627.1:0-348 GCF_000164805.1 Carlito syrichta | reverse complement strand
TCAGCTGGATAGCCAGGTGACTACCTATGTTTCAAGCTAGTTAATTCAACTGGCTAGAAAGCAGGCCAGCTAGTTAAGACAGCTAGTTAAGTCAGTCGGCTAGCAAACTGACTGTCTAGGTAGTTACCTAGTTAAGTCAGTTGGTTAGCCAGCTGTCTAACTAGTTATGTCAGTTAGTTAAATCATCTGGCTATCCATGTGGCTAGAGAGGTAAGGAGCTAGTTAAGTCAGCTGGCTAGCCTCCTGGATATCTAGTTAAGTCAGCTAGTATATTCACATTCCTGGCCTGCTGCCTAGCTCGTTAATCAACTAGTTAAGTAAGTTGGCTAACCAGCTGTCTAGCTATTT
>NW_007207626.1:0-791 GCF_000164805.1 Carlito syrichta | reverse complement strand
TACAGGCATGTGCAGGGGTCTTTTTGTAGAAAAATTTATGTCCTCTGGGCATATCTCAGGAGATGGATTACTGGGTTGTATAGAAGGTCAACTTTTAGTTCTTTTAGGAATCACCGCATTGCTTTCCATAGAGGGTGAACTAGATTTCACCCCCACCATCAGTGTGTAAGTGTTCCCTTTTGTCTGCACTTGTAGCAACATTTTTTATTTATTAATGATGACCATTCTTACTGGAGTTAGGTGGTATCTCATCATAGTTTTGATTTGCATTTCTGTAAAGATTAGTGAACCACATAAGTTTTAGAATCAGTTTTGCAATATTGGCAAAAAACTTGCTGGGATTTTGACTGACATTGCATTAAATCTATAGATCAAGTTGAGTATAATTGTCACCTTAATATTGCTGAGTCTTCCAATTAACAAGCATGGACTGTAGGTCACTTTATTTAGAACTTTTTGAAATCTTTTTGGTAAATGGTATTGGTTTTTCAAAATTTCAAATTTCAATTTTTCACTGATAGTATATAGGAAAAAATTTAATTTTGTATATTAACTTTGTGTCCTGTGACTCTTCAATATTTACATTTTAGGTCCAGAGAGATATTGTTTTCTTTTTTTTTTGAGTTGGAGTCTCACTCTGTTGCCCAGACAGGAGTGCAGTGGTTGCTCCCAGCCACTGCAGCCTCGACCTACTGGGCTCTGGCGATCCTTCCACCTCAGCCTTCCATGTAGCTAGAACTATAGGCACACGCTACCATGCCCGGCTGATTTTTTTATTTATTGTAGAAATG
>NW_007207625.1:0-336 GCF_000164805.1 Carlito syrichta | reverse complement strand
GGCTGTTCTTGAACCTGTGGGCTCAGGCAATCCCCTCACCTTGGCCTCCCAAAGTGCTGGACTTACAGGCTTGAGCCACTGCACTCAGCTGTGACTGGCTTTACTTAATGAGAGAACATTTCCAGATTTTTTTTTTTCTTTTCATATTATTTTTTATTATGGTTTTGTGGGGTACATTTCATTCAGGCACCCTGTTGATAAGAGGTGTTTCCCATCCCCAGACAGATATTTGGTACTGTTAATCCCATCTCCCTCCTCCCCCCACGTAGTTTCCCAGTACCGTCAGTCATTTTCTTATAGTATTACATTGGATGTTCAAGTTCCATTATATGAGTG
>NW_007207624.1:0-539 GCF_000164805.1 Carlito syrichta | reverse complement strand
GTGGGCTCAGGCAATCCACTCACCTCAGCCTCCCAAGGCGTGGGATTACAGGCTGAGCCACCGAGCCCGGCTGCTTTATATGTATTAACACATCAACCTTCCCCTCAATCCTCTAAGATAGTAGGTTCTGTGATGTTTTAAAGGTGAGGAAGCTGAGACATGTTTAACATGTCTATCATGTCTACTATCCTCTAAGATAGTAGGTTCTGTGATGTTTTAAAGGTGAGATGCTGTGACCAGTTAGCGGTGGACATGGGTGGGGTGTGGGCAGCCCAAGTGCCTGGCTGCTGTCTGTCTGTCCAAATCTCAGGTGATGATGCATTCTTCACTGCTGTCACCTCCTTTTACTTGTGATTTTATTTTTCTTATTTCTTTCTTTGAGTCGGAATTTCACTCTGTCTCCCAGGCTGGAGTACAGTGGCACAATCACAGCTACTGCAGCCTGCTGGGCTCAGGCGATCCTTTCTGCCTCAGCCTCCCAAATAGCTAGGACTACCATATTCATCTAATTAAATAAAAAAAAAAAATCGCCGGGCCTC
>NW_007207623.1:0-419 GCF_000164805.1 Carlito syrichta | reverse complement strand
TAATTTTTTATTTATTGTGGAGATGAGGTCTCGCCAAGTTGCCCAGGCGGGTCTCAAACCTGCAGGCTCAGGCAATCAGGCAATCCACTCACCTCAGCCTCCCAAAGCACGGGATTACAGACTGAGCCACCTAGTCCGGCTTGTTTCTTCCTGTTTATGGACTCTGGTTAAGCAGGTGATAGGAATTCTTTACCAAGTCAAAACTGCCTGTTCTAGATTGCTTCTGGGACGAAGCCTAGAGACAGTCTTACACTCTGGCGGGATGGGTGATGTTCTGTCCTTTCCCTGGAAGACCCTAGGTTTGGTTTCAGGTTATAAAATTGATTGCCGGGCACAGTGACTCATGCCTGTAATCCCAGCACTTTGGGAGGCAGAGGCAAGTGGGAGGCAGAGGCAAGAGGATTGCCTGAGCCCAGGGG
>NW_007207622.1:0-411 GCF_000164805.1 Carlito syrichta | reverse complement strand
CTAGCAACTCAGTTAACTATTCAGCTAGCTAGTGAAGTCAGCAAGCTAGAGAGTTAGATAACTTGTTTGTTAGCTATTTATGTCAGCTAGATAGCCAGCTGGCTAGACAGCCAGCTAGTTAAGTCAGTTAGAAAACCAGATAGTTACTTGGCTATCTAGTTGACTAGCAACTCAGCTATCTAGTCAGATAACTAGTGGGCTTGCTCGCTTTCCATCAGGTAAGCTAATTAGTCAGCTCCCTCTCCTGCAAACTGATAGGCAAACTAGTAGCTCGCTTGCCAGCCAACAGGTCAACTAACTTGTTGGTTTGCTCACAGGCCAACAGGTCAGCTAGTCAGCTTGCTCATCAGTTGACTAGTTATATCAGTTCACCGGTCGGCTCACGTGTCGGCCGACTATTTAAGGCAGCTC
>NW_007207621.1:0-426 GCF_000164805.1 Carlito syrichta | reverse complement strand
GCAAGCTAGAGAGTTAGATAGCTTGTTTGTTAGCTATTTATGTCAGCTAGATAGCCAGCTGGCTAGACAGCCAGCTGGTTAAATCAGTTAGAAAACCAGATAGTTACTTGGCTATCTAGTTGGCTAGCAACTCAGCTATCTGGTCAGATAACTAGTGGGCTTGCTCGCTTTCCATCAGGTAAGCTAATTAGTCAGCTCCCTCTCCTGCAAACTGATAGGCAAACTAGTAGCTCGCTCGCCAGCCAACAGGTCAACTAACTTGTTGGTATGCTCACAGGCCAACAGGTCAGCTAGTCAGCTTGCTCATCAGCTGACTAGTTATATCAGTTCACCGGTCGGCTCACGTGTCGGCCGACTATTTAAGGCAGCTCACATGTCTGGTCACTCGCCAGTCAACTAGTTAAGTCAGCTAACCGGTCGACTCAT
>NW_007207620.1:58415-95582 GCF_000164805.1 Carlito syrichta | reverse complement strand
CTTCCTCTATACAAAGACCTGGTTCACAGACAGAATAAAAGAGAAGAAAAGGAAAGGGAAAAGAGAAAAAAGGGAACAATACAGTAGGAATAGAATTAAGTCATTAAACTAATAGAATCAATGAAGCACACTCTGAGACATTTCGTTTAAGTCCAATGTCCTTTCAGGTCTGATTTCTCGTTTTTTTTTTGTTTTTTGTTTTTTTTCAAGCTGGTAAATTAGTTTGCAGTTAGGGTCAGTTCCCCTGATCTGCTGTGAAGGACAGTTCAGAATAACCTCGGTTCAGAAGTTTAGTCTATGTCTTTATGAAGCTTGTCTCTCCCGTTTCGGTGTTGTTACCTTGAATCGCCAGCAGGTGGTGCTATCTCATCTGCTCGCCCCAGAGGGGGTGGGGCCGGACAGGAACAAGATGGCTGCCTGCCTCCGAGCAGGCAACAGGAGCCCCGCGCCGGGTGGGCAGGACAGTCTCCGTCGCAGGAGCGGTGGCAGCGATCCCAGCAGATCTTCCCTGAAGCGGTTTGATGTGGATCTCCTCCGGCCGGGTTGTGATGAGCTACCCGTGCCAGAGGCCGCGGCGGGCGTGGCGGCGGGAGCCCTTTTCTATGTTTTTAACATATTGAGTTTACTCCATATTTTGGTCCTCAAGCTCTGAGATTCTTTATTCTGCTTGGTTATTTCTGCTTTCCATGCCTATCAGTTTGTTATTTGTTTTATTCACTGTATTCTTTATTGCTAGCATGTCAGTTATCAACTCCTTCATTCCTTCCTCTTGTCTCTCTTCATTTGTGCTTTTTCTCTCTATTGATATCTTGATATCTGTGTTTGTGCTTTGAGACTAGTCATTCTGAGCACTCTTCATTGTTTGAGTTCTGAAGTCTGTATTCTCAATTGCTGTCTTCCCAAGGGTCTGTGTGGGACCTGTGTTCTTCCATTGATTCTTCTTCATTTGTGAAGGTTCTCCTCTTCCTTTTCCCCCCTTCTTTAATTCTGTTGCTCAGTGATGGAGGATAGCTTTCACTTCTTTTTGCCCAATCCCCTATTCTTCCTTATGTAGATCCTCTGGATTTGTTCAATTTTGAAGCTGGACTGACTCTGGGGGACTGTGTCTTTCACAATTTTGAGATTTGATTAAGAGGGCAGCTGTGGTTTAGAAGCTATCTGCAGATCACAGTATCCACTGACAGGTGCGTGAGCCCCCTGGAACCCTCTTCCCATCACCTTACAATCTGTCCATGTAGTGGGGGTGTATGCTTGCCATCCAATTATGCTGCTGCTGCTGCCAAGTCTCTCACTCAGATCAGACATGTTTGTGCCTGGTCCACTGTGGGGGAGGGACATCTGTCTATCCATGTCCAATGAGTGATACCAGAGGAGTGTGGAGATAGCCTCTGGCTCTCAGGTTGGAGGTTGGACAGAGTTGGGTGGGGCAACACAGGTGGTCAGAGTCTCCTCACCGGCAGCAGTGCTCAGATTTCCTCACAGCAACTTTTCCACAGTTCCTGATGTTAGCACCTGGCCTCCCCAGAGACCCCCGAGAACAACAGACAATCCTGCACACCAGGGGCTCCCATCTCAAGGCAGTGGTGGGTTGCAGTCACGTCCAGAGGAGACCCTGGGTGCTTGAGCCCTAGTCTCCCCTCAGATGAACTTTCACTCACCCATCAAAACATACCCACTCATGCAGGCAGTCTTTATGGACACTCACTTTTGCAGAGGACTCTCATACTCTGACCAGTTCCATCACCATCTTGCCCTGCTCTGACTTCTTTTTTTTTTTTTTAACAGATGGCACATGCAAAATGACTTAAGAAAATAAGATATGTATGCCCATAATTAAACCCTCTTTAAATGGATGAATAAAGTGGTCCAGAATCAATATGGGTGACCTATAAAATCCAGAATCATCTGTAGCAGTACCTTACAATTTGAGTAAATCTAGATAAAAATAGAGGAATAAAAAGAGTGTTACCAAATGACAACCTTAAAGAGAAAGCCCATGAACCAACGAAAGAACAACATGTGCTCTGTATGGATATGAGAACATGCACTGGGCAGTGAGGAGAGAAGTGAGACCTACACTTGGCATGCAGACTGAAAATCACTAGATTGTGAATAAGGGCCTGGACAGATACTGGGACACTTCTCTCAGGGCAGCTGTGGATCTTCTCTTGTTTGAAAACCCTGTACTAACTTCACTGGAGGAAGTTACCTTGCAGGGGATGCCAAGGCTCATTAAAACGAACCCTCACCACCTTCCAATGCTTTCAGACCAGACTCCAATGCTGTAGTCCAGTCATAGTGAGGCAGAGTAGTAAGTACAGGTTAGACATAGATAGACACATTTCTTTTAGGCAGGTTTTAGGAAGCATTCAGGCATTTTTAAATTACATCTTTACTGCAGGTCAGGCTGGAATGTGGACCCAGTAGTCCACCCCACATCCTCAGTCAATCAAAAGAAAATTCCATTAGATGTAAGAATAAGACAACCTAACTTTTCAGCTCATGGTTTAGCATGATAATCACTAAAAATCCTTCAGGTTTCCTGTTGAAGGTAAAAGACTCAACCCTGCCCCTTAACTGATCAAAACCATACAAATTATAATAAGACCACCTTTTAGTTCATTGTGTATTCAAAAGTCTGACTAGTCTCCCACAAAGGCAAAATGTGTGT
The DNA here is from genome assembly GCF_000164805.1 of Carlito syrichta. Taxonomy (NCBI): domain Eukaryota; kingdom Metazoa; phylum Chordata; class Mammalia; order Primates; family Tarsiidae; genus Carlito; species Carlito syrichta. The sequence goes on along the minus strand of NW_007207620.1, from coordinate 92,911 downwards.
TCTGGAAAAAAATCACCCTTCTTCCCATCAGAAGTAGAGAGATGACAACCTCTCTGTGTTAAACCTATGCTTTACCCTCTTTAACATATCAATTATTGTGAAAATATATCTAGACTTTAGTTAAAAGCTAAAGTATGGTCTTTTTTTTTTTTGGAGAGAATTGCCCATGTCAGATCTTTCTGAGATAAATCTTTTTCTTTCCCTCCCTTATTCTTGCTAATAAGCTTTGTTTCAAAATTTTAGTGGCCACTCTGAAAATCATTTCAGGGTCAAGTAAAAAAGCCCATGAGTTTTGTGCTATACTTGACCAGGCAGCAATAGCACACTCAGTGACAGACAAGTGCAAAAACTGAGTGGAAAGAGAGAGCTTAAAGATTGACAAAGTGGCAATGTTTTGCCAAAGTTGTATCAGAAAAATCTAGGAACTATGTATGAGAATGAATTCTGAAGGTACTAGACCAAAGAGTGTGAATTATAACATTGGCTAAGTCTGCCTATTATTAATGAATTCTGCTTCATGCAGAAAAATCAACAGTTTAGACAACCCAAACAGACTGGACTGTGTAGTTTACCTGAAACAGCTGACAGGAGTTGATTAAAAGCTGAACTGAAGAGTGGCCTATATAGATGATTCCTGACTTACAATGGTTTATCTTATTATTTTTCAAGTTTATGATGAGGTAAAAGCAATATACATTCAGTACACTCTTCATCTTATGATGGGGCTATGTCCAGATAACCCTTTTGTAAGTTGAAAGTATTAAAAATAAAAAAATGCACTTTCAACTTACTTGTGTGATATTTTCAACTTACAGTAGGTTTGTCAGGAGGTAACCCTACTGTAAGTCAAGGAGCATCTGAATTCAGTAAGACTCCTATATTCAGTAAGCTGAGATGCCAGAAGTAGCCAGAAGGAACCCGAGGATTTAGAGAGTGTAGGTGTTAAGGGAAAACTTTCTCCTTGCCCTCTGAAGGTTCACTGACAATCAACTGACAAAAGGCAAACTAAATAGGAGAAAAGTTATATAAAATCTCATTTTAACATGCATAACATAGGGGAATCCTAGGAGAATGATTACCCAATAACACAGTGGTGTACAGAAGCTTATATACCCTTTTTTATAGGAGATGGAAGAAGTGGGGAATGTAGACAATTCTTTTGAGAGGCAGAAAAAGATTATTATGGAGAATGATGGACAAACATTAACCTGTAAATTATTCTCTTTGGAATTTGAATGAATTGAAAGGCAGGTGTTATCTTGTGAAAAAGTCCTCTTACAAGGTGTTGCATTCCCACCTTCTTTTCTGAGCTTTATAATGATATTTCAGGGAAGAGAGGAAGGAACTTGTGTGCATTTTGAAAAGAAGCTTTCTTAGTCAGGTAAAGAAATTTCAGAGTCTCTTCTTCTATTTTGGGGAGGTGGAACAAGATAGGATAAGAGAGACCTTGGTTCTGAGGCAACTTCTAAAACCTCTTAGCATGTCAAAGTGCCAGTCTTTGAGGGTACGACTTTGACTTTCTGAATTCCAACAAGAGACAGGACTGTTAGGGTGAGTGTATTGTGTGTGCCCCTCTCCCACACCTCCCACTATTTCCCCTGGCAAGATGCAGATGACATACTCCCTTCTTCTCAAGGCACAGAGAAATAAAGGAGTGGAGGAGTTTTGGAATCTCTGTCATAGCTATCCTCTTTAGATTAGCAATGATGCTGCTATTGAACTGGACTTCCTCATTCCATTAAAAATAATGGGATCCCAGAATGTTATAGGCCAAGGGAAAGCATTTAACCACTAGATAAAAAGTGGATGCAATTTCCAAATGGGCATCAGAGCCAGGGTGTCAGTTTTGTCTTGTAGGGATCTTTGGAGACGGTTTATTGATAACAGTGCCCCAAGGACTGAAGTAAGTTATCAGCCTACTGTCACGGTTCACCTTCCTCAGGACCAAACTCTGAGACAAGATTTGCATTATGAAATTTTATTCGGCAGTGCTCTTGGGATCAATACCCATGGGGAAGTAAAGACGCAGGATTAGGCAGAGGAAGCTGAGATGGACCTGCAGAATATTATGATTTAGGAGCAAAGGTACCTGACCTTTATGCCCCTGCAAATGTTGGATATAAGCTGCCCCCAGAAAGGGGCGGGCATAATTTTGGGCAAAGAAGTTCTGTCTTCAGTCCCAGGGAAGTTCCAAAGAGGGACTTAGCTGAGAATTGTTGCTGCCAACACTTTCAACAGTTGTGGAAATGAATACTTCAGTCATAGAAGTAGGGTTGGGTTTGTAAGGTGTACCAAAATACCCATACCTGTTGAAGTTATATGGGCTCTATATAATTGGTGGGGAGGTGGAATCTGGGTCTAGTGAAGAGGGATCTGACTTTAATTTTTAGAGTGAAAATCAGGGTCTCTCACTGTCCACAGTCATGAGCTAGGTCACAGAACCAGACTCCCTTGAATAAAGGGGATATTGGGTCTTCTGGAAGAAGGGTCTTTGTGACATCACCACCAGCATATCCTGTAAATTTTCTCTAAACCTTCCTCCAGAGGACTTAGGGCCATTTAACAGAATGAGTATAGACTGGACAATGGGGAATAGTTACATCAGAGATTACCAGAAAGAGGCTCAGAGTTGGTGCTAGTCCTGGAGTTCTCAAATGCCTCTATGGCTCACCAATCAGAATAGTGGCTAGAGGTTAGTGACTACTGTGGAGAAATAAGAGCAGGAGACCCAAAAAACCCTGGAATTATCTTTTGGAGGGTGGGAACTTTGTAGTACACTCAAAATTTGTTCCTCTGGATCAAACTGTCAACCAAAGGTTTTATCTGGAAGTTTTGAGAAGGTTGCGTCATGATTTGTGGAAGAAACATTCCGAGCTGTGGCAAACAGATGACTGGTTCTTCTACCATGACAATGTACCTGCCCACACCGCGCTGGGTGTTCTGCAGTTTTGGACCAAAAATGGCTTTACCCTTGTGCCTCACCCTCCCCATTCACCTGATCTCACCTCTTGTGACTTCTTTTTGTTTTCCTGGATGAAAAAAGTTCCCAAAATGAAACTTTCTGTTGATGTGGAAGAAACAAAAAATGGCAGAAACAATAAAATGCATCAAAATTGACGAGTCCAAAAACTGTTTTGAGTAGTGGAAAAAGTATCTCAATGGGTGTATTGCATCAAACAAAGAGTACTTTGAAGGTGACTAAAGTATAAACATGTAAGAATAAATACACATTGTTTTATAAATAAATTCCAGGATTTTTTGGGGTCCCCCCACATATGAGGCTCGGTCAGGCAAGCATCAATTGAGTAAATTATATTGAGGAAGGTAATCTCAGGATGAGATTTTACAGATCTTACAAAAACTTACTTATAATAGCAAAAACTGTAAAAGCTGACTAGATGTAAAACATTTGCTGTTAGTTCCTCAGTAAACCAAAAGCAGTTAACCATTGCAGTTAATTAACCCTATCTTGAAGAAACAGAACACTACAATTAATTAGCCGCTTTACAACCCCCTAGCACAGCCTGGTGCTGCAACACAGCTCTATAAAACTGTCCTTTTGACCTCTGCCTCTTTGCAGACAGCAGATACTCTCCCTTGCTGTTCTGCCCATCACATTCTTCATGATGCCTTCTCTCTTAAATAAATCTACCTTTCTTTTCTAAAAAATTTTTATTTTAAAGATGTGGGATACAATTCAGGGTTGGGTATACAAATGGTCATTGCACAGGTAAAGTATGGGCCTGACTTTGGTCCCCACTTCACCTGGTTTGAGATTAGGTACCCTTATGGATGAAGTGTGCCCAATCTACCTTTCTTAATTCATAATTGTCTTGGTAAATACTTTCACTCTTGTGGCACTGGCCATATGTAGCCCTGCACCCAGCAACAGCTAGAGTTTTATGGTGAGCCTATGATTATTTACAGAGATCTGAAATCATGACTGGGGCAGACACACTCAGAATCTGACAAAATCCCCACATTGGCTCTTGGACTCATAGACTGAGGGACATTACAGTAGGAATGGCCAAGTGAAAACACCTGCAACTCTCTTTCCCTATAAGGATAATAAATCAAAAGCAGTACCACTTTCCTAAGGTAACTACAAACATTGCTGTCACTACAAAAAATTGGGAAAGATGATTCCTATCATATTATCACTTAACTTACCTGTCTTCTGCAGAAGGCATCTGAGTCTTAAAGAATGACTGTGGATAATTACACAGTAAATTGGGTGTCGACTCTCTTTTCTGCTTCATATGGGATCTCTTTTCTAGATCAAATCAACATAGCTCTCGGAACCTACCTGGTCAATAGAGGCTTCTTCCTGACCTCTGGGCAATGCTACTTTCCCCATTTTGTTCCTCAGTCTTTCCAACAACCTTTGTAGCTTAGTTCTTGGTATGGAATTTCTCTTCTGCTTGAAACATCTAGAGAAGTGTTGCAGGCTGAATTCCCTGGGAAGTAGATTAAAATGGAGATTAGCATGCAAGGTATTTTTATATGGAAGGAAGGAAGGAAGGACAACAGGATTAAGCAGGGGGAGAAGTTGGGCTGCAGTGCGATCTCAGCCAAAGTCTTGGCTAACCCCATATGGAACTCTGAAGCTGGGATGGCCCTTCAGAATGTCCCAAATTATGATGTGTGGACTAAGCCTTTATACTTTTACATTTTCCAATTATTGAATGGGAGGAAGAACATAACCCTGAGTAAGAGGACTCGTTTTAATTGAAGCAATCCCAAAAGGGCTATCAACCATCAATACTCAGAACCTGGGACGGTAATTCCTTTAGTCTGAAACTGGAATCTAGATTGTGCATGAATCACGAGATCCACCACACATGACAAACGAGGGGAGGAAGGATGTAAGGGAGATTGAAGTGGCATAAATGACAAGGTGATGCTCCATCCTAGGATCAACTCCTCTGGGGTGACTGAAAGACATCTGACCAGACTCTACAATGGCTATTTCCATATAAGATGCATTTTCTCACTCAAATGATCAGGTCTGTGAATTTCTCAGCTGAGCAAGCTCATATTATACATAACCAGAGAATATAAGGAACAATAATTATATCTTCATGTTATAAATTTGCTGCACGCTACATAATTGCATTAAGTGTTCTCTGTGTTTCCCAAACTATTTCAGAGGAAAAGTTTCCAAAGCAGTTCCTTTACAGCTGCAAAAAACATCTCCTTTGCAAATGCGAATATAAAACAATCTGTTCCACATCGTCTGTTTCTGACCCTGACTCTTCAGGTTTGCAGGGGAAGAACTGAGAGCTAATGGGAGAAAAGAGGGGTGGAGAGAGAAGAAGAGAAGGTGGGTGGAGGGAGAGAGAGAAATGGAGTTTAGAAAAACAGCTAAAGAAATGCCTTGAAGACTTCTAAAAGCCATCTTGACCATTTTGCACCCTTTCTTAAAAATGCATGAAGATGATCCAATTAGTTGGAAAACTGATTTTTTCCCCCTGCATTTGTAAGAAGGCGAGCAGTCAGAAAACACAAACTGGAGTCTTTGTTGCTGAATGTCAAGAGAACTCCCAGAAAAAAGAATGTAATGGATGATAGGAAGTAAGGACATGAGAAATTTATCAGGAATGTTGGGACAGATTTCAATGACATGGTAAAGGAAATTTATGAACAATTGACTGGGAGAAAGAAAAATTCAGAATGAAAAATGATATCAGCCGGGTGCGGTGGTTCAGCCTGTAATCCCGCGCCTTTGGGAGGCTGAGGTGAGGGGATTGCCTGAGCCCGCGGGTTTGAGACCTGCCTGGGCAGCGAGACCTCATCTCTACAATAAATAATAATAAAAAAATCAGCCAGGCGTGGTAGCGCATGCCTGTAATTCCGGCTACTTGGAAGGCTGAGGCGGAAGGATCACCGGAGCCCAGCAGGCCGAGGCTGCAGTGGCCAGGGGCGGCCACTGCACTCCAGTCTGGGCGACAGAGTGAAACTCCAACTCAAAAAAAAAAAAAAAAAAAAGAAAAATGATATCAAATTTGCTGGTGCTTGAGCTGACTGGAATAGAGGAAGAAGAATCATGAATGTATAGTCTGAGTGAGATGTACTGCCTCAGAGAAGGCATGGGAGATGCAGCTGGCTACTGGTGACATCATTCCACGGTCCCTGGGAAAGTCACTCCTATCCTCTTTTCTTATAGCACTCCCAAGTATCTCTGAAACTTCTGTTCAAAATTACTTCATTATCTGATCTTTTCCCTGTAATTATATATATATATTTAAATTTTTTAATTTTTATTTTTTTTGAGTTGGAGTCTCACTCTGTCACCCAGACTGGAGTGCAGCGGCCGCTCCCGGCCACCGCAGCCTCGACCCGCTGGGCTCCGGCGATCCTTCCGCCTCAGCCTTCCGAGTAGCTGGAATTACAGGTGCGCGCTACCACCCCCGGCTAATTTTTGATTTTTGAAGCTGACAGCATCTAGTACGAAGCTGGGTTTGTGACTGTATTCTGTAAACACTTTTTAATTGTTTAGAAAATGTGAATCCTCTTAGGAGTGAAGACATGGCATTGCATATCTAATGGGGAGGCTGGGGTGCAGTGGCACGCTCATGGCCACCTCAGCGTCGACCCGCTGGGCTCCAGCAATCTTTCTGCCTCAGCCTTCCATGTAGTCGGAGCTACAGGCGTGCGCTCCCAAGCCCGGTTAATTTTTGATTTATTGTAGAGACGAGGTCTCACCAAGTTGCCCAGGTTGGTCTTGAACCCGCAGGCTCAGGCAATCCTCTTTCCTCGGCCTCCCAAAGTGCTGGGATTACAGGCTGAGCCACCGAGCTCAGCCCAAAAGATGTTTTAAATAGAAAAATCTTTCCTTAAGTTCCACCATACTAGTAGAGCAACTGCTTTCATTTTTGTGTTCATTTCCAATATTTGTTCTTATATATATTTTAAATAACTGTTATGGTAGCATAGATATTTTATATTTTGATTTTTCACATAAACATAATTTTTCCGTGTTGTTACACAGTCTTAATAATTATAGTTTTTCATGGGCTTCTGTGCAATTACTCAATTGTATTCCCATAAGACAGTTGTGCTAGTTTGTCATTTTTGCATTAACAAATAGTCTTAAATCTGAAAAAGAGGAACTACCTTGTCAAAGGGATACGAATATTTTGACAGCTTTAGAAACATTGCTGGATAGTTTTCCATTCACCAAGATTACAATTTAAATGATTTTGTTATTCTAATTAACTAGCATTTGATTGATGTAAAATGTAACTTTTAAAATGTTTTACCATAGAATGGGTGGAGACCAATACAGGGTGTGGTGGTGAGCAGCTTACTACCCTATTTCTTTGAAGATTGGCAAAATTTATTTATTTATTTGAGCTGGAGTCTTACTCTGTCACCCAGGTTGGAGTGCTGTGGTACACTCATGGCCACCACAGCCTCCATCTGCTGGGCTCAGGCGATCCTTCTGCCTCAGCCTTCCAAATCGCTGGAACTACAGGCACGTGCCACCACACCTGGCTAATTTTTTGATTTATTGTGGAGACGAGGTCTTGCCAAGTTGCACAGTCTGATCTTGAACCCCTGGGCTTAGGCAATCCTCTTGCCTCCCCCTCCCAAAGTACTGGGAGTACAGGCATGAGCTACCATGCCCAGCAAGGATTGGCAAAATTTAATACATTCTCCATATGTTCAAAATTGTCTCAAAATAAAACGTTATATATATACATATATGGCAAATTTACAGAAAAATTGCAAGAAAAGTACAAAGATCTCTGTGTGCCTTTATCATAATTTATCAGTTAGAAGCATCTTTTCATGTTGTTTTATCATTGTCTTTTTTTAATAAATATTATTTTTCTCGAACCATTTGAGACTATCCTAAATACATCACGCCCCTCGATTCATTAATAATATCGCATTATGTTAAATTTCCTGAATTTGATGATTATACCATTTTTATGTAAGAAAATATCCTTGTCCTTAGGAAACACATATTTGTTTGATTTAATCTACAGTTCATATTCCAGCTTTACAAGTTGCTTCAATAATATCTCTGAAAACAAAATTTTTGCCTGTCCAGGAAGCAATCCAAGATTTTGCATGTGCTTGGTTGTCATGCATCTTTTGTTCCCCTTAATATGGAACATTTTCTCAGCATTTTTGGTCTTTCATTACCCTGACATTTTCAAAGAGTACAGGTCAATTATTTTGTAGGATGTCCAGCAGTGTGCTGGTAAATGTTTAACAGATGTCTCCCTGAAAAATAAAAAAAGTCCTGCTGTGTAGTATTTGCTGATTTCCCTGGTGTAAATATTCCTATCATGACGGATGTCAAGCTACCAATGTGATGTTGCTGAATGTGCCATTGGAAAGAACTGTATGCAGTTGGCTCTCTTGAGTTGGTATGTGTGAGCCAGCTCCAGCACATCACTGAACGTCCCTCAATTTGGGTTTGTCTGCTTGCTTTCTCATGAATAGAACAAAAATACTGATGAAGAAATGCTAGGTCCTTCTTAGTGCATCACATCAGGAGGCACATGATGCAGATATGTTCTACCTGTACTTATCGAGTGAGTACGCGTGTGTGTATGTGTGTGTATGTACATATGTTTATCTCCCACTCAGTATATGAAATTGATGGAGGTGGGAATGCAGGAAATCAGGTTTCCAAAGTCTCATCCTCCCCACGTTGTGCCACCTAAGTGGTTCCGATTTGTACAATTTGAAAAAAAAATCACTGTCCAAAAGACTGAGAGTTGTTTTGTGCAGGTCTTAGTAATGGAGCATATAAGCCCAAAGTACCTACCCATAAGTAATGAAAATTTACAAACACAAATCCTGTTAGAGAAAATGAGACTCATCCATAAGTCTATTCACTTAAAAAAGAATCAGGAAGAGGTCACAGAAGCCACAACACTGGACTCCACCTCCAAGTTAGGAGTGTCAGTTTGCACTGAATTAAACTGGATCTGGTGATACTCAGGAAAGAGAGGAGAATTTTGGATTATGCTACCCAAAATCATACCTGGAGACAAGAAGTTTGGTGCTTTATTTGGGAGCTGATCATAGGAAGCACTAGTAGGAGAGAGGAAACCAATAACAGAGGGTATGGTGGTGAGCGGCTTACTACTCTAAGCAATCAGAATTTGATCTCATTTGGAACCTCTGAGAGACTGCAGGGCATGCTTCAGAGTTGTCTTACCTGAGGTACAAGGGAGTTGAGTATTTATCCACCAGCTCCCATCCATCATTGGCTAAGGGCTGCTCACAAGGGCACACGACTCCTTGGAAATTCCAGCCTGTCCCACGCACTTGCAAGTGAAGTCTGGTCCTGTAGTGAGAGAAAGTCTCCTTTGAGGAGGAAGACATTAGGAACATGTACAGGAATGGTGAAAGTGGCAGGGATATCTGAAAGGTCACCAACTGCCTCTGCTACTAAGGGCAAAAACATTTACCTACCTTTGGAAATGGGAAAGTAAGATGTACAATATAACTGAGCTCTACCCTGAGCTGTGCAATACAGTGGCTGTAATATCTAAGTCAGTTAAGACTTGAGAAGAATGAGCAAAAGTGGCTTACAAGGGACATACCTTTGTGGTCTCCAGATCCCCTTTTAGACCAGTTTTTCCTGCAGGTCTTGGTTGTTCTTTTTAGACAAACATAGGCTTTTGCTGCATGTCTATGTGTCCAGAATGAGTTTACTCATCAAGCTTCAGTTATAGGAAATAGCACATTCTTTCATTTCTTCAAATTAAATTTCATATGTTCAGAACCCTGCCCACTTGGTTGGCAGGAAATGTAATCTCATTCATTACTAGAGTTCCCCAAACCCCAGATGTATGCATAGCACACACAGGGTCCAGGTTTATGTGGGGCTAGAGAACCACTGGAAAGTCCAGGTCCTTAGTCCAGGATGGTATACCATCATTATTTTATTTTAGCACTGGCTGGCCATTCGGTATTGGCTGGGATCACCTACAGAGACAATTACCACTTCTCTCATGGCTGCAAAGCCCAGTCCTGAGGCTACACAGGATCCTTTGAAATTGCTCATTAGGGTGCAGTCTCAGATGGGACTGAGTCTTTACCACAGGTGCTCTCCCCCAGTTCCACTCCTCTCTCGCAAACTATAAATCATAATCCTTGGCAATGAGCCTCAAAAGCCCTTTACTGCCTTATAAAAACCCTTTATTATCTTGTCTCAAAGCCTGAGACAAGGATGTAGGAACGGGTGGTTTAGTCCCAAAGAAGGGAATAGGGAAAGTGAGAGAGGTAATAGAAACAGTCAATAATATGTGCATGAATGAGCTGGTTTTTCTATGGGCTACCGAGGCTCTGTCTCCTTGGAAACCTTATGATTCTTCCACCGGGCTTGGGGCATTTATCTGTTGATTTTTGTCCTTCATTGGCTAAAGTTTTCCCTTGAGAGACATTCACCCCCTCATCTCTCCAGTTTATGCCTGTGTGCTGTAGATCAGCCTTCCGCAGTTTGGGAAAAGCTCTGAGACAGCAAAGCAGCTCCCACATGAATGTGGGATATTGGTAATTTGCAGTAAATAGTTTGCCTATACTGAAAGTGGGTGGGGTGACTTTTATGGCATGCTACATCATAAATGTCTGTTCAATACCTGTTTTGGCCACAAACCTTGTGTACTTCATCGGTCTCTTGACTGCTTCTCCCTTTCTGAAGGTGCCACCTGCTTTCCAGGCTTCTCCATCATCACCATCTTTGCTGAGATTCCCATGCTGGCTGGAGTCAAGTTGCATCCTGGAACTTACATGGCCTATACAACCCATACACTGAGTTAATATATGCCAACACCCTCTCCATTCTCAGACATGGATGAAACACCACACTCTGGGGTATCTGGCTTCCTGAAAGGCTGACAAGGGACTGGATGACACAATCTAGAAGTAATAGGGAGTTAATTCTCTAGAGGGTAATCTTTGCTAATAGAAAACAGGAGACATGAGGGAGTTGATCATACAAATCCCCCTCCTTTCTCTCTTCCATGGACTGCTGTGACATGGTTTCTTCTAGCACCTTCCAGAGGAATCCTAGCACAGGTAGACATACATACCAAATAACCTGTGTTTAGTTTCTTGGCTTTTCATAAAGATGTGGCCAATGCAATAATGAATCACATCACTTACTTTTACTTGTCTCATTGCCCTTTTTCTTCCTCGCTCTCACTGTCATGGTCTTGCACCAAATAAAACAACAGTGCTCTAATCCTTACTTTGGATTCTGTTTATTGGAGCACCCGGACTAAGAAACTATGCTTCTTACACCTCTCCCGCCTTCACTCTTGCTAATAGTGGTGCTGTATGAGACAAACCAGACCTCATGATTCACATTCCTAGAAAAAAAGTATAAATGAAGGTGCTGACCAATATTTTTGTTTTACTTGTTGATGTTAGAGGGTGAGTGACTATGAAAAAAGTAATAAGCTTATTTCTTTCTTTCTTTTTTTTTTTTGAGTTGGAGTCTCACTCGGTCGCCCAGACTGGAGTGCAGTGGCCGCTCCCGGCCACCGCAGCCTCCACCTGCTGGGCTCCGGCGATCCTTCCGCCTCAGCTTTCCGAGTAGCTGGAACTACAGGCGCGCGCTACCATGCCCGACTGATTTTTTGATTTATTGTAGAGATGAGGTCTCGCAGCCCAGGCGGGTCTCGAACCCGCGGGCTCAGGCAATCCGCTCACCTCAGCCTCCCAAAGGCGCGGGATAACTTATTTCTTTTTACTTGTAATATCTTTAAATTAAGTAGTAGATATCTTGTCTGAAGAAGAAATATTCGGGACTAATTTCTACTCCTACGATGTATCTACCTGCCACAGAAGACTTAGTCTTCTAATCACATTGGTGCTCTTAAACATGATTGGCCTCTGTCATGGTACATTGTAAGCTAAATGGAGGACAGGGGTTTATTTTCAAAGGGCATGGGGTTCTAATTATTTCTGAAGGTTGTACAGTGTTAATGGGAAGAATTAATGACTTATTAAAATTATGCCTGTCCAGTGTGTTGACCTAAATACACCATTGGGACACACTTCCATCTATAGTTATTTAACTCAAATATATTTTTAATTAAACAGATTTGCATACCAGAGACCAGTTTCTCCTAATTTGATTCTCTCTTATTTATTCAAGAGTAGTATACTTAGACTTGATTTAGCTCTGTGACAACACTAACTGTGTCACATAACTTACTAGCATCTAATCCATCTAAGAGGAGGATATTATACTCACTAATCCCTGATTCTGTATGGGAAAGGACATTAAAATTCCAGTTTGGCCAGGTGCAGTGACTTATGCCGCTAATGCAGCACTCTGGGGGGCTGAGGTGAGAGGTTTGCTTGAGCCCAGGAGTTCAAGGCTGGCCTGGGCAACATAGCAAGACCTCGTCTCTACAAACAAACAAAAAAATTTATCCAGGTGTGGCAGCACATGCCTATAGTCCCAGTTACTCAAGAGGCTGAAGTGGAAGGATCTCCTGAGCTCAGGATGTCGAGGATGCAGTGTGCTGTGATCATGCCACTGTGCTCCAGCCTGGGCAACAGAGTGAGACCCTGACTCAAAAAAAAAAAGAAAATCAAAATCCAAAGGGAGCAACCAATCTAGGCCATTATAGAAAATGGCTTCAGGATGTCACTCCATGCTTTCTGAACCTAGTCTTTTTCAGGTTGAAAATCTTGATCTAAGTGGGCTCAGTTCAAGGGTCAATATTTTCTCAGCTCTTATCTATGAAAATTTCTTCTTTTCTAAGGTTCGCAGAACTCTAGTCACATTTTACAGGTACCCATAACTCCTATTATTCTAAGACTTATAATGAGAAAACAATGAATGGGTAAAAGTAATGACTAGACAAAATATATTTTTTTCCAAACATACTATTGTTGAGGTAACAATTTTATAGATGCTGCAATATTAGCTGAAATACAGCAGTTAAATCGTTTAAAAATTATATTAAAGTACATTTAAGACTTAATTGGGGCAACCCCCTTGGGTCCCCTCTCACTGTGGGAGCTTTTCTTTCTGTCCTCTTAATAAATCCTGCTTTCTAAAAAAAAAAAAAAAAAAACTGGCAGAATTTTGACTGATAGAATATGTCTCATAAACAGATTTTAAGTGAAAGGTGGGACCTGTGGCAGATGAAGATGACCCTCCTCGGTTTTGTCATTAAAACACAACACGGAGACTCAGAGATTGATGGAGTGAAGCAGCTCTTTTTAATATTGCTTCCAGAAGAACAGGTGTCTCTCTGGTGAGCAGACACACCGTGGCAGTCACGGCAAGGGCAAATCCCTTCCCTGGTTCCCCATTGGCTGGGTACCACAGAGGTCACAATCTTTCCTGGATGTCGTCTAGATTACATGTTTGATTGGTTTAGAAAAATCACCTATTTTACATATATGACATCACAGGTAGGCCTAAATTTGATTGGATCCCACCAATTTTCAAATAAAAAGCCCACTAAGATGTGTAAAGACATAGGGAGGAAAAGATAGCTGTCTATAAGCCAAGGAGAGAGGCCTCAGGAGAAATTAACCTTGCCAAATTTTGATCTTGGACTTCTAGCTACCAAAACTGTGAGAAAATACACTTCTGTTGTTTAAGCCACCCCCCCCCCCAAAAAGAGCCCGCCAAGAGAAGAAGAACCAGGAAATGGAAGTGAATCACCATTTTGAAAATGAATCACTATTTTGTTTCTCACAGGACCCCAGAAAACTTAGAATAGACTTAGCTTTAGCACAGTCATTTCACCCTAGTACAGCCATTTTGCTTAAGTCTTACCACTGACACACTTTGCTAAGCTGCTTGCATGGCTTCCACATTTCTCTTACTTTATAGTCATTAATAAGGAAAGTCACCTTTCCCAAAACTGCTTCCCAGAACCAGTTTCCCTGGGTCAGGCCTTAGAAATCAGTGATTATTCAAACCCCCTTCAGCATGTCTAGTCTTCCTAACAATCTTTCTTCCAGGTATTTGTATCACTATATTATTAACAGCCATCCATGATGACCTGGAGCCCACCACTGGGAGGCATCTGTAATTGATACATTGTTATCACCCAACTGTGACCAACCTCTAGCCCACCCTTGGGAGCCACACTCACCTGAGTGCCGGCCCCCTTTCTATCTGTGAAAGGTGAATAATAAACTTTACTTCTTTCTACTTCCTTCTTTGTTGCAATCTTGCATTATTTCCTCAGTACCAGTTCACCTTGCCTCAGTTTACCCTTTCATCAAGTTATAGAATACATATATTTGAACAAGAATACTCAGATGTTAATAATAAATTTGGGAAAATGACATGCTTTTTAAATATTATGTATATTATTAATATTTGGGGAGGCCAGAAATATATTGATGTACGTGTTTGGCAATTCAATCTTTCAAAAGTTGAGATATGGGCTGGGGGAAGTGCACTTTGGGAGGCTAAGGTGAAAGGATTGCTTGAGCCCACGAGTTCAAGACCAGCCTAGGCAACATAGCAAGACCTTGTCTCTACAACAAAAACAAAAAAACCAAAAACAATGAGCCAATCATGGTGGTACGCACCTGTAGTCCCAGCTACTCAGTACGCTGAGGTGGAAGGAGTTCAAGGCTGTGGGGTGATCCCTGACTGTGGCACTGCACTTCATCCTGGGTGACAGAGTAAGACTCTGACCAAAAAGAAACAAAAAGTTGAGATATAAATGACGTATTTGATTTGGACTAAATATTAAGGCTGAAGCCAACCTTCAGGTGTTCCTAGCATTCTGCCCCTGCTCCAGCATTTTAGTAAGTCTTTTTTGAAATTACTTTTAAAATGCACTTTTGCTGATAAAGCTGCCAAGGCTTTTGCTGGATCTTGAGCTTCAAGAGTACCCAGTCATAGTCCTGGGTATGCCAGACTTTATCTCTCCATGGGGAGAATATGCACATTCCCTAAGTATTCCTCTTTGTTCTCAACTCTTGAGTGTGTTCATCTGCCATTCATTTTTTAATGGTTTCACAAAACTAAAGAAAGATAGACATTAAGAAGTCATTAGATAAACTTGACTACCACTTTATGTCACCTTTTGGAGTAATGACTAGCTTGAGGTACAAATTGAAGATATGGAAACCCTGGCTGCCTAGCATGTCAAAATAGCTCTTCAAAGTATCTTGAGGTCATAAAAGAAAACAAAAAAGAGAAAAACCAAGACAAACAGCTACAAAATCCTATAAGCTCTGTGAAGGCAGAGGCCATGTTATCTCTTTCTGTGTTATGATTTAGTGCCGGACAAATTACATTAGATTCCAGCAACCTACTTTCTCTGGTCTAGTCAAAGAACTCTCCTGGTCAAAAGAAAACTCTAGGGAAAGGAAATCCTATATTTTTCATGTTTTACTCTTGTCCACACCCTCTTTCTATGATAGTTTATTATCAATCACTGATTCTTTCAACACGTATTTATTGTCTTTTATATGGCACCTGCCATTACCATAAAGATAGGAACATGACAAACTTGATTCTTGCTCAGAATCTAGCTAAAGTTCAAGTGCTAGCCAACTTAGCCTTGCTGACTGGCTTAAGAACAGCCTCAGCCATGGGCACAGGACAAATTCCATTCTCTGATGTATTTTGTGGAAAATGGTATAGCTCACATGCTTGCAAATCTTCTTAGGTTCTTATAAAGAATCAGAGTTTCTTGGAATCTAGAACTTAAGGTTTTATTAAAATTGAATCTAAATAAGATAATTAAACAATCAGACTAATTTCAGTACATACAAAACCAAGCAATGCCTATGGGGAGAGAAAGTATTTTCTAGGTCCAACATGATATACTCATTCCAAACACAGGAAGAAAAATAATGTTACAGATGGCTTCACAGAAAGAACACGTTGGGTTATTTTGACATAGTTTCCTGGTTTATAAATCTGTGGTCTTTAGAATAGCATGTTATGAAGAGATTAGTTATGTATGCCAGAGGAAATGTTAGCAGAAATATAAGTCACTGTTTTGTCTTTGCTGTAGCCATTATATACATCTGCAGAACTATTTCTTAGATAAAATGTAATCCTCCTTCTCATGTGGATATTTGCCCCCTTCATTCCTTACATCATCTTAAATAAAAATATATTTTCAATGAGCTATAATTTTTAGAGGCTAAGATGCACATTATAAGGATTATTTTGGGAAAAAAAAGTTAATTTGAATTCTCCCCATGTTAGTCAGGGCCCCAACAGGAAACAGATGATGCTCTTGAATTGGAATAGATCAAGGAGGAATTAATAAAGCCACTATTAATAATGATGTGAGCGGGATATAGGGAAACCATTAAAGATACTGGAGGAACTACAAAGCTTAGTGCTGGTAACTGTGAAGATGTTACTCCAGACTGAAAGGAGATAAGAAAGCACTTACTGGGACCCAGAAGGCAAGAGTCTTATAGAGAAGACTGCCTTTGGTTGGGGAACCTATCTAGCTCAAGACAAACTGGGGAGGGGGGATAGAGGGATAAATACCCCAACCTCACTTTATTTGCTCCCTGATCTTCCACCAAGGGAAAGCTAATTGGAAACCTAACTGGAAACTAAAAGACAGGGAAGACAATATAGTTTATACAGATCAGGCTCTCAAGGATGTTAGCAGGTTGGAGAAAGAAGGAACACAGGTCTGCAGGAGCAAATGGAAGTTATCCTGGTACAATCTCCCTATTAGTTAGAAACCCCCTAAACTGTAGACAAGGAGATTTAAAAAAAATTCTTTTACGTGAGTCATGAATACAACTATGTACATTTATATATGTCTCTATTGAGACCCTATTTTGTACTAGGCTCTGTTTGGTGTAAATAAAACAGACAAAAATTCCTGCCCTCATTGAGCCTATGTTCTATTGGAGGCCATTTCTCTTAGGAGTCATTTCGTTGCAAGAGAAAGTTACCCAAGTTAGAAAAAGATTGCTTGTAAAAAATCCTCCTTGATTGTTGTAAATCTGTCAAGTGCCTACTGTCTGGGGTCTCTATCACACTTCTCTCTCTCTCCCCCCCAACCCCCCACCTACCAGGAGAAAAAAGTGGTTTTGCTTCACTGCATATTCCTCCAAATCTGTTCACCTCTCTTTTTATAGACAGGCTTCATTTTAAGGCTCTTATTTTCTACTTTCTCATATTTTCAGTTTGCATGTGCTTTGATATCTACTCAGTTTCTAGTAATTTATATGAAAACTTTTGAGTAGTGGTCATCCTCTTCTGGCCTACATTATCTCTACTCCACTTGTTCACATTATAGGTGCTCTCCTATGCCATACTCGTTCACTTATTTTTGCATTCTTTGAAAAATAATGTGAATAATTATTGAGTGCCTTCTTATACCAGAGGTCAAAGGAAAATTCCGAAGGAATGGTGGACACTTTATTCACTGAGGCTGGCTGGGATAGACTGGCGTATGATGAACTACAGGTTTTGGAAGAAGTTGTTAACAGGTTAAACAAATCAAAGCCAGAGTTCAAAGTCATATCCTTTTAAGTCATTTCTCAGCTTTAAGCACAGTGCTTGAAGAGATGAGAACACAGACTAAATTTGCAGGGTGATTGAAATATGGTAGATAGTTCATTGGACTGGAGCAAGAATCTGGGTCCACCAGGAGCAAGAATTCTATATCTCAGAGATTATTCAACATTCATGTACTCAGGAAATATCATGTATCTGCTCTTACAGAGCGGGTAGTTTGTTTCTACCCTCAAATGGTTTCCTTGTTTTACAAAGGTGGAATAGGTAGTTGTTGATGGTTTCAATGGTCCCTTTTTAGTGTTCCTGTCTCTTTTTCTTTTGATCTGCATTTTCTTTAACATTGGCATATACTGAACACTTCTATCCCATTTTGAAATAGGTTAATATACTATCTGTTCCAAGCATGATTTTTACTTTGTTCCTAGTTTATTTCACAATAAGGTATAACTGATTGTGCGTGTGTGTGTGTGTGTGTGTGTGTGTGTGTGTATAGATGCTTCCCTCTTTTATCCCTGGGTGGACAGATCTGAGATCCATTCCATTAGAGTCTTTAGAGAACTCTTCAAACACCAGTCACCTGTAGCAGTGGACAACTCGATAATGCATTTTTGTGTTGTTTTGTCTGCCTCCCCTTTTATTTTCTTCAAATTTTTACTCCTGTTCCTTGAGTTCACTTCCCAAATAAATTATCTGTATCAAAACCTTTGCCTTAGGCTCTGCTTGTGGGGAACCCTCACTTGAAATCCAAGTTTTCCAGGTGATTCTGATATAAGTGATCCATGAAACAGTCTTTGAGAAATTCTCCAAATTTCTGTACAAAACAGAATGGGTTAAAATCATACTTTAATATGTTTGTTAAGTAGGACATTCCCTACACCACACTCTTGCATTAATCCTAGAAATATGCAAGATGTATCTTGAAGTCAAAGGTTACTTGGACAAGAGTCCACAATTATAGTTAATCTCATAATGAGGAGCAAAACAGAAGCCAACAAGGGCCCAGATACTATGTTTGTCCTCAGAAGATATTTGGGTGATGGGTCAATGTGACTGAATTATCAAAGCCTCATTACCTCTATATACTGAGGAAATTTATTTTGGGGTCCTAGAAAGCTATGGGTCAGATGCTGCCACCCCTTCAGGAAGCAGGGTCTTATCCCGGAGGTGGCTAAGAGGTGGGAATGCCAGCAGGCTAATAGAACGTGATAATCTCCCTGCTATGTTTCATGAAAACAGGTCTCACACCACTGAGAAGCCTAAACCAGTCTAAAAGCTTCATTTGAGAAAACCCTCAATTTAAAAAACCCTCAATTTAAAATAGCCTTTAACTTGCAGAACTGATGCTGTAACCTGGACTTTATGCTTCTGCTACTAGGTTGACAGAGGGCCAGTTCTCTCTGGGGCTGACTCAGCAGTTTAAAAAGCCAAACAATTACTAACCAAAATGGTGAGCTCAGCAGAAAGGATGACAACTATGGGTTCTGAATTTAAAATCCTGGTCTGAGTTTGTCAGCCCTATGTGCCTAGACACAGTTGGGAGAAAAAATTTCCTAGAGGAGAAGATAAAGAATAAACTGAGGAAAATAAATTCCAAAATTATATATATATTTGTGTGTGTGTATTCAAATGATAGCATTATCTTAACCAAGGATAAGATATTTTGTGTTCAGAAGACTGTTTTGTGCATAGATGATCAACCATGGAGGAAGAGTGTGAACAAAAAATTTGACAAAAGCAGACCAGCCAGGGTGGATCTAAATTTTTTGGTAACAGACCAAGCCATTGAATGGATATCTTAATACCCACATTGTACTTGAAAGGGTTTGGACTTAGGCAGATTTAGGTTTATACCACAACTCTACCACTTACCAACTGAGTACCAGCCAGGTACTTAACCTCTTCAATAGTACTACCTTGCAGCGTTGTGAGGATTAAATGAAGGAATGAATAAAAAGCAACCACCTTAATTCTTAGTACATAGTAGCCATTCAATAAAAGAAAATGATTTTAGTGGACTATAATTTAGTATGCACAGGCTTCATCTTGGACTTTGCATGAGCAATCTTCGTTCCTAAAGTACCTAAAGGGCCTAGTATACAGCAGTCACTGGGCTGGATCAGAAGGACAGAATTAGAGGAAACCTTGAGTGTATATGAGATAATGAAATGTATGCATTTATGTGTATACTTTGAATGTTATATATATGTGTCTACTTAAATATTTTATTTTAAAAATTCTTCTTTTAAAAATCTGTTGCTCTTGGAAGCTTTTAGCACTAGTAGGATTTGTCAGCTCTGAATGTCACCATAGGGCTATCTGGCAGGCTCTATCTTTAGGGAAACTTTGATTAGGGCGTTCCTTTTGGGGCTGGCCATATTCCTTAGAGAAGGCTCTTCTAGTTGTTTGCTTTGAGGGTGAAGGAAATTGAGCCCCATTCTGAGAGTAGTGTGGGAAAGAGGACTGGGGAAAGTTCACCGTCCAGTATCTATGTTTCCATCTTGATGGAGCTGGAAGACATCAGGCACAGAGGCCTTACTTTCGACCTTTCCAGAAAATAAATCTCTAATAATGTTCTAGGAGGAGCGGAAGAAGTTTTCGGGAGTGAGGGAGTGGATCTGGGAACCTAATTTCTTCTTAAATAGATTTTAAACTCATCTTCCTTATTTTGGATCTTTCCTTTCCCTTCTCTCCTTCACTTCTAGAGGTACATAATGCTGCCATTGGGATTTGGTATAAGTTGATGTACATTGTATTGTTTCTTTATTACCTCCTTCAGATTCAGTGTTCTTATGTCTCCTAAAATCTTTTATGTCTGTTTGTCCATCAACTTTCCAGTTTCCAACGTTTTGTTACTGTTCTGTCCTCTCCTATTTTCTTAAACTTTTGGTTCTATGCCTTTAAAACATATTGACATGAGTTTGTTCAATCTGCTCTTTACCTATATTTTTATTATGATCTTAAATTATTTATTTTCTTATGATCCTGAATTAGAGCTATTTCATGTAGAGTTTTAATCCTTTGTCTTTTACATAGACACTATACAGCAAAACAAATTCCAAAAAATGAACACAAAAGTGGAATAAGTGGGTAAAAAAGAAATAGGAATGGATTTTGTGTTTTGGATTGTGTATTTGAACCTGGGTTTCAGAATTCTCATGTCATTGGCCTCATATTTGGTTAAGACATGTATGTGTGTTCCCTCTCGCAAGTCCCTTGTGTGACTAGCTTAACGAAAGATGTACTGTCTTCATCTGGTGTCCGCCCTCAAGAACATGTCATATGGGACACTGAAGTCCATGTGCCAGAACTGGTCCCTAAATTCTCGTGACCTCTAAGAGTGCTAAATAGACAAGTACAAGGGCCAGCAATAGGCATTGTTATGTGTGTGAGAGAGTGTGTGTATAGACTTTTTTTTTTGACCCTGGTATGGGCTGGGCTCTCAATTCTCATTCTGTTTTCTGAAACAAACTTCAGTGGTCGTGAATAAGACAAACTCACATTCCCTGGTGGTGAACTTGACTATGCAAGCTGATTCTTATTCAGGCACATGTATTCAGCTTCCCCAGAAAGCTCAGCAAATACAGGTTGTAGTCCCTTCCAAAACCTGTGATTCAAATGCTTCCTCTTTGGGATGTGCTGCCCTTGTTTCCCCTTCCCACAGTACATTGGAAACTCAGTGGAAGGTAGGGCAAAAATAAACAAACAAACAAACAAACAAACAAATCCTTTTGCTCTCTTCCAAGGGAGCTGCCATACCATTCTCATGTCACTGTCTGTCATCCTCGCCTCCTGTTTCTTTACTTAAATCCAGAAAAGAAAAATTATATTGCAGATGTTTCTGAAGCACCAACTTTCTAAAGCTTATTTACTAATTTTCCTAGTGTCTGATCCAGTAAACTCCATCACATAATTCCTGGGACCAAGAAACTGTCATTGAACCCCTCTGGGCCATAGTTTTTTTAATCTATGACATAAGGAGATGAAAACCTATGATCCCTTCTAAACTTGAATAATTGTTCTCTATCTTTTGTTTGCCCAGACTGTGCCAGGGAAGATTTATATTTATACAAATTACATTTTAGGAGCCAAATGAAGAAACAAGGTATCAGAGAAGCCCTCTGTTGAGATGTTGTTATTAGGGAGGATGGTGAATTTGTTAGTCAAGCAGAGAGAGCTGTTCTTTTTTCCTTCATAGGACATTGGGGAAAATAATTTAAGCTACCTTATAACAAAATGTGGGTGAGCAATCCTGTGACAAGACACATGGATTATTCTGAGAGCTATGGCAGGGCACAGGTAATGGGGAGAAGGAGGGAGAACTGGAGAGGGGAGCTGCTCTGGTCGATGGAATGGCCAAGAAAAATCAAAGAATTGAGATCAGGATGGGCAAGTCTTACCCTGCTAGGAATAGGCATGGATCAGGAGTCAAACAGGAGGCTTTATCCTCTTTCCCTGAAGGAATCTTTAGAAAGATTGAAGGGAAACAGAGGCATGGGCACTAGGAACACCCAGCCTGTAGGAGTTCCTCAAAAGGGAATGAAGCAGACAAAAAGTGAAACTGGAGAAGGGTGGAGTCGTAACAGCTGAGGGTCAGGAAGCAGGACTTCCACAACTAACTAGCTGGGTAATTTGACCAGGTCTAACCTTCAGGCTTCTCATCTATAAGATTGGAAAATGGGATTACTACTCTCTAAGATCCTGGAGTTTAGCAATTTTTATGATTCCTTGCAATGGAAAAGGAAAGGCTCCTCTACATTTGTGAGAATGTAATTATTATTTTGATAATAATAATGTCAGTTATTAGCTACTATTAATTGGTTGCTATATGTTAAGAATTGAGTTTAGCATATTACATGCATCGCAAATAATGAGTGAGGTAGTTCTTTCTCTCTCTCTCTCTCTCTCTCTCTCTCTCTCTTTTTTTTTTGAGTTGGAGTCTCATTCTGTCGCCCATGCTGGAGTGCAGTGGTATTCTCATGACCACCTCAGCCTCCACCTGCTGGGCTCAGGTGATTCTTCCATCTCAGCCTTCCAAGTCGCTGGAACCACAAGCATGCGCCACCATGCCTGGCTAATTTTTTAAAATTTATTGTAGAGATGAGGTCTCGCCAACTTGCCCAGGCTGGTCTCAAATCCCTTGA
The DNA here is from genome assembly GCF_000164805.1 of Carlito syrichta. NCBI lineage: Eukaryota > Metazoa > Chordata > Mammalia > Primates > Tarsiidae > Carlito > Carlito syrichta. The sequence goes on along the minus strand of NW_007207620.1, from coordinate 70,309 downwards.
CTCAGGCAATCCTCTCTCCTCAGCCTCCCAAAGTGCTGGAATTACAGGCATGAGCCACCACACCCAGCGTGAGTTAGTAGCTCTTTATGTATACAAATTTAACAAGAGACAAAGCCATGATTTGGACTCAGTCTAATAAACAATGGATTTTGAATTATAGAACTAGAAATGACCTTAAATTTAAACAAAGTATTCAAGCCAATACTTCTTTTAAAATATGAGAAAACAAAAGGCTATAGGATCCTTGTCCCAGTACTCATTGCAGTTATAAACTGGAGAAAATCACTCCCTCTCTCCAGTTTTCTGGATCTCAAATTCTAAGTTCAGCTTTTTTTCCCCCTCAATGCCCTAGGCTGCCTTGCACAAGAATAACTGCCTCAAGCTGGTCTGCAACTGCGTCTTTCAAGAAATAATGCTTAGGGTACAAGGGAAGTAATCTGAGCCCCTTGGAGAAAGGTAACCTTTCAGATAGGCCTGGCTCAGTATGCCTGAAAAGTCTTTTGCTATGTTTGTGACTTTCAGGACCTGATTTTTGTTGTTGCTGTTGTTGTTTGTTTGTTTTTTGTTTTTTTTTTTTGACTTGGAGTCTCACTCTGTTGCCCAGACTGGAGTGCAGTGGCCGCTCCCGGCCACTGCAGCCTCGACCTACTGGGCTCCGGCGATCCTTCCGCCTAGCCTTCCAAGTAGCTGGAACTACAGGCGCGCGCTACCACGCCTGGCTAATTTTTGATTTATTGTAGAGATGAGGTCTCGCCAAGTTGCCTAGGCGGGTCTCGAACCCACAGGCTCAGGCAATCCACTCACCTCAGTCTCCCAAAGGCGCAGGATTACAAGGCTGAGCCACCGAGCCCGGCTCTGATTTTTTTTGTGTGTGTGATGAAAACTGTTTTTTAGAACCTTATACTCTGGCTCCAACTCCATTCAAATGAGTGTATGTAGAGCCCATTTGTAGTGAGCAAGATTTGCCAAGTTATAACTGAAAAGACAATCTGCCTTGCCTTGTCAAAATGTATACAAAGTGTCAGCATTGCCAGGGGGCCAACATAATGCCCTGCTTATATTTTCCAATGTGCAAGGTTCCTGTCCCTTGTGAGTACTTACTAAAGGAGTCAAAGCTGGTGGGTTTGCTGTGCTATTTAATCTTGGAATGCCCTGAACCGTTTCTAGAGTGAATAGCAAAGCAGTATAAGAGGTAAGAACAGTTACCTATAAAGTAAAGCAAGGAAAAGAAATATGGGTGCTTGTATCTGTTCTCTAAATATTTATTAATTGTTATATGGCCTTTTAATTAATCAACACAGAGCTTTTAAATGTGCCCTTCAACAGAAAAATAGACAAGGATGTAAGCAAGTGATTCACAAAATAGACAAAAAAATGATCAATAAATGTGTCAAAATTGTACAATTATATTTATATTAAGTTACACAGTTATGATAGTTAATTTTATGTGTCAGCTTGACTGGGCTAAGGAGTGCCCAGACATTTGGCCAAACGTTATTTAGATGCCTCTGTGAGAGCATTTGTGGATGAGATCAATATTTGAATCAGTAGACTGAGCCAAGTAAATTGTCCTCTCTAATGTGGGTGGGGCTCATCCAGTCAATTGAAGACCTGAATAGAACAAAAGGCTAAGTAAGAGAAACTTCACCTACTTGATTGTTGAGCTGGAACATAAGTCTTTTCCTGTTTTTGTTATCAAACTGAAAAATTAGGTCTTCTTGGGTCACGAGCCTGCTGGTGTTCAGAATGGAACTTATGCCATCAGCTTTTCTAGTTCTTAGGCCTTTGCATTAGGAATGAAACTGCACCATTGGGTCTCCTGGGTCTCCAGCTTGACGAATATAGATCTTGTGACTTCTCAGCCTCCATAATTACATAAACTATAAACCTAATAAATCTTTCTCTCCCTCTCAGGTTCTTATGAGAAAAAACAACTAATAAGTATCTCTTTAGAAGCACTTTAGGAAAAGAAAACTGCAAAATAAAATTTTATGCATCTGTACAAATACTTAAGACTATCTTTAGCAGGGTTATAGTTACAGAGCTACTGGTAAGCACAAAAATTTCATTCAAAATTTGTGTCAATAAGTGGGAATTCTTAAAAAGCTATGGTACATAACTACTATGGAATTAATGTATCTAGCTCAAAGAATGAGTAGGTCTAAGTGAGTTGGTAAGAGGGTTTTCCTTGATATGTTGGTTAGTGAATAAAATAATTTGCAAAAAAGCATATAAGTATGATCTCATTATTGTAAAAATCAAAATGAAATTTAAAAGTGTGTATATATGATCAATAAAGGTTGGCAAAATGTACACACAGAACAAAACTATTAATGGCAGTTGCTTTGGGGACAAGGGTTAGGATCATAAAAATAAATCTCTTTCTGATATATTTTATTTTCTTGCTTGTTTTACAATGCACATGAAATATTTATAATATTATCAAAAATAAAGACAGAAAACATTGTTTCAGAAAAAAGATCTTCCCATTTGAATTTCTGGTCAAAGACTCCTCTAGGAACATACTTTCATAGAAATTCCTGCGGCTTCTCTCATCAGATCCTGGCCCCAAAGCACTCTTAATGCTTTTGTGCAGACTCCAAGATTCTCACACTCTAAGTTTGTGCTAAGCACAATGGTGCTGACTACCATTGTAGGCAGTGGGTAGTGAGGGCCTAGTTGTAGACCTCCTGACACATTAATTCCAAGAGAAAACACTGCCACCTATTAATAATTTCATATTAATTCCCAAGGCTCTCTTAACATGCCTTTTATTCTTCCTTAGTTTAGCCCAAAGTTTTATTCTTACAGTTTGGTTTAGCTGTGAGTTCATCAAATATAGTTCTCAGCAAAACTTAGGTTCCCTTTTTCATATTCTGCATTCATGTTGATATTACCAGCATTTTCCTAATCATGTCTTTTTATTTTTAAATGGCTTTTTAATAGTATAATTGACTTAGCACATATTTAAAGTGAACAATTAATAAATTTTGTCATGAATACACCCATGAAACCATCACTACAGTCAAGATAAAGAATATATCTATCTCACCAAAAGTGTTCTCTTGCTCTTTTGTAATGCTTCATTCATGCCTCATTCCTGCTCTTTCCAAATCCCCAAGTCTCTAGATCTCTGCTGATATGCTTTCTGTCACTACAGACTAGTTAAATTGTCTAGAAATTTAAATAAATGGAACCATACAGTGTGTTCTCTTTTTTCATTTGACTTCTTTCACTCAGCACAATGATTTTGAGATTTTGACAATTTTCTGTGTATCAGTAGTTGGTTCCTTTGTATTACTAGCTAGTATTCCAAGAAATAGATATAACACAATTTGTTAATCCATTCATTTGTTGATGGACATTTGGGTTGTTTCATTTTTGTCTATTGCAAATAAAGATGCTGTGAACATGGTATACATGTCTTTGTGTGCTCATTTGTTTTCATTTCTATTGCATAAATACCTAGGAGTGGGATAGCTGGGTCAGTCTTTAAGCATATGTTTTACTTTTTAAGACACTGCCAAAATGCTTTTCAAAGTGGATGCTCCATTTTACATTCCTATTTACAGTATATGAGAGTTTCACTTGCTGTAAAACTAATGCTAATGCTTGATACTGTAAATATTTCTAATTTTAGCCATTCTAATGTTACAGCCTGACCAAATTCTTATGTCCGCTACCCAGAAAAACCAAGACTGAGGGAGCCATTACAATGCAGAAAGAGTTTAATATCACATAGCAGCTGAGCAAGGAAGATGAGAGATATTTCTCAAATCTACCTCCCCAAGAATCCAGAGGCTAGGGTTTATAAAGGGAATTTACCAGGCAGGGTGCGAGGGGCTGCTGATTGGTTGATGATGTCATGGGAGTATTGAAACTATCTTCATGTTGCAGAACCAATTTGTGGGAGGGGGTTTTGCAAGACAGGTGGAGTTAGCTTCTTTGCATGTGTTCTGGGCCCAGGTGGGGCCTCAGGTCCATCAGAGTACAAAGTCTGAAAAATATCTCAATACCATTCTTAGATTTTTAAGATGGATGTTGCCTATCAAAGTAAGTCTCGTGACCATTAGCTACTAGCCCCTGGACAGTGAGCCATTATAGAGGTAGTTAAGGAGGAAGGTATGCAGGAGGTGGGGTTCCTGGAGATTGGAGCCATTTTTGTCCTTCAACCTCTGCTTTTGTCTTCAAGGAGACCTATACAGTCTTCGGCCCATTGTTTCAGAGAAAATATGCTTATCAGCCTTGTGGGGCAGCTTCCCCCTCCTCAGGGGTCAGGACATGAAGATAATCACCTGTCCTCTGCTGGAGTGAAAGCAAACTTAGAAAAATAGATTTGATAAGTTCTGACCATAGTTGCAGCTTCTCGGGGCTCAGGTCACTTCTACTGCTTTTATACTGTGGCCCGATATTAATTTTATATAGGTGGTTTCACTAATAGGCATGCAATCTTAATCTCATTGTAACTTTATAATTTTAATTTCTCTAATGGCTAATGATATTGAGGATCTTTTTGTGTGCTTATTTGCCATCTATGTTTCCTCTTTAATTGGCTTGTTATCATGACTTTAGGCTTCTTCATATATTCTGTATATTCATCTTTTATCAAACATGTGATTGGCCAATATTTTTCTTCTAGTCTGTGACTTGCTTTTTCATTCTTTCAACAGTGTCTTTTGAGGAGAATTTATTAATTTTGGTGAGTTTGTTCAGTTTTTATTTTATAAATTGCAGTTTGGAGTCATACTTTAAGAAATCTTTGCCTAACTCAAGTACAAAGACTTTCTTGTATGTTTTCTTTTAGAAGTTTTGTAGTTTTTGTTTTTATACACTTAGGTCTATGTCACATTATAATTTAGCTATTGGAATGGCACAAGGTGTTCATGGCAGGTGGAATTCTAAGTTGGTTTCTTCTCTGGTTTAAATATTTGTGTCTTCTCAAAATTCCTATGTTGAAAGCTAATTGTCAATGTGATGATATTAGGAGATGGGGGCCATTGGGAGTTGATTAGACCATAAAGGCAGAGTCCAGTCCTCATAAATGGTATTATGGAATTCCCATTTTAAAAGGGTCCTCAGAGAGCCATCTTCTACCATGTGAGGACACAATGAGAAGACTCCTTCTATGAACTGGGAATTGAGCCCTCTTCAGACACCTAATCTGCCTTATAAGAAGAGGAAGGGAGAGAGAGATCACTTTCTTTTTGTCACATGTGGACACAAGGAGAAGGTGGTTATCTGGAAGCAAAAACTAGAACCTGACCATCTCAGACTTCCAGCCTTCAGAATTGTGAGAAAGTAGATTTCCACTGTTTAGCTACTCAATCTATCGTATTTTGTTGTATGAGTTCAAGATTACTAAAATAACTTTGCATATTGCCAATTTGCTAATCTTACTTGTTCTAGTATCATTTTTTCATAACATAGAATTTTGTACATATATCATCTACTAATAAGGGTAGTTTGAATTAATTTTTTTCAACTGTCAAGCCTTTTATTTTTTTCTTACCTTATGCATTGGCCAAAACTTGCAGTATAATGTTGAATAGAAGTGGGGAGAGTGAATAAGAATCCATTTTTTAAATGATCTTACAGAAAAAGAATTCAATTTCTCACTGTAAGTGTGGTATTAGTTGTAGATTTTTCAAAGATGCCCTTTATCTGTTCTGAGACAATTTCCTTCTATTTCTACTTACTGAAAATTTTTAATCAGGAATGGATGTTGAAACCCTTCAAATGCTTTCCTGTACCTATTGAGTATATATATCTATATATCTGTATCTGTATCTGTATCTATATCTATCTCTATCTCTATCTCTATATCTATACAGTTAATCTGTTAAACCAGAATGTTAAACCAATCTGCACTCTGGAGATTATTCTTATCTGATAATTATATACTATGTTTTCATATATTGTTGAATTAAAGTTGTAAAGTTTTGTTAAGAAGTTTTGTATATGTATTCTTGAGGCATATTGCGCCATAATTTTATTTTTATAAAATATTTTTGTCTTGTTTTGGTATCACAATATTTCTCATATCATTGAAAGAGACAGTATTCCCTTCTTTTTAATCTTCTAGAAGATTTTTGTAGGATTAGTATTATTTTGTCTTTAAATGTTTGGTAAAATTCACCAGTGGAGCTGTCTGAGCCTAGAGTTTGTGTGTGTGTGTGTGTGTGTGTGTGTGTGTGTGTGTGTGTGTGTGTGTGTGTGAAGGTTTTTACACTATAAATTAAAATTTTAAAATAGATATAGGGATATTCTGGTTATATATTACTTCTTGAGTGATCATTGGTAGTTCTTGCTTCCAAGTCATTTGCCCATTACACCTAAGTTGTCAAATTTATTGGCATAGAGTTGTTCATAATTCCTTTATTAAATGTAGTTTTAAAATACGTTCTCAAATACTTTGGTATTTCTCCCTTCAAAAGATAGAGACTAATTCTCTTTCTCTCTGTTTGAGCCATAATAGGTGACTGGCTTTTAACAAATAAAATGTGGCAGAATTGAAGTTGTATGATGTCCAAGATTAAGATATAAAAGGCACTATGACATCCTCCTTAATCTGTGTCTCAGATTTCCCCTTCTTTGGAAGCCAGTTGTCAGGTGCAATGATACTCAACTTCATGAAGAATCCTTCATGGGAAGGAACTATGGCCTTCTGCCAACAGCCAGCAAGGAACTTGGGATTCTTGCCAACAGCCATGTGAGTTAGCTATCTTGGAAGTGAATCCCCTAGCCCTAATCAAGCCTCTGGAAGATGCTAATCCTAGCTACCATCTTGGCTGCAATATCACAAGTAAACCTGAACCAGAACCAAATCAACCAAATAAAATAATCTCAAATGCCTGAAGCACATGCAAATGGAGTACTGCTCTAACAAAAACCCAAAAAAGTGGAAGTGGTTTTGGACTTGGGGAAGTGGGTACAACCTAGAAAAGCATTGATGAGAGAGTTAGTGAAAAAATAAAGATCTTTGAAGAAATGTAATTCCTGACTCACAGAAACTGTGAGATAATACATATTTGTTGGTTTAAGCTACCACATTCCCTGGTAATTACTAACCAGTAATAAATAAGGCATTTTCCTTTTAATATCTGTGAATTTGTAGTGATGTAACCTCTCTCTTCCTGATATTGGTATTTTTGATCTTCTTTCTTTTTTTCTGATTAGTCTGGCTAGAGGTTTGTCACCTTCATTGGTTTTTGATCTTCTTAGAAAACCAGCCTTTGGTTTAATTAATTTTTTCTATTATTTTGGTTATGTATTTCATTGATTTATGCTCTATTACTTTCTTTATTCTGCTTATTTTTAGGTTTAGAAATCTCTCTTACATTTTCTATTTCTTAATGGTTTCTGAAGGTGAAAGTTGAGGTCATTGATTTAAGACTTTCTTTTTTCTTAATTTAGACAATGAATGTGGTCCACAGATTTTGATATGTGATGTTTTCACTTTTGATTCCATTGAAAATACTTTCTAATTTCCTTTAATTTTTTCTTGGACCCACGGGTAATTAACAATTATTCTGGATATCTTTCTGTTATTGATTTATAATTTTTTTTTTTGTTGTTGTTGGAGTCTCACTCTGTTGCCCAGACTGGAGTGCAGTGGCTGCTCCCGGCCACCACAGCCTCGACCTGTTGGGCTCCGGTGATCCTTCTGCCTCAGCCTTCCAAGTAGCCGGAATTACAGGTGCGCGCTACCACGCCCGGCTAATTTTTTGATTTTATTATAGAGATGAGGTCTCGCCTTATTCAGTTAGAGAAGTTACTTTATATTATTTGAATCTTTAAAGACTTATTGAAAACTCACTTATGGTGGGAATATGGTCTATGTTGGTAAATATAAATTAGGACAAATTGGTTGTGTTATTCAAGCCTTTTATGTCCTTGCTAATACAGGGGGTGCCAAAAATGTATGCATATTTTAAGTATGACTTTGCTCAAAAGTTGGCATTAATCAAATGAATGCTAGTGTCACCATGTGATAGGCAGGACAGTCAAAGAAAATGGTGGAAGCAAATGCCATAAAACACACTGTCATTGTAGTTTAATTCAACTTCTAAAAGTAATACATAGATAATATCTCTTAAAATGTTACATTTTTGGCACCCCCTGTATATATTATATATAATAGATCATTATTGGCAGGGCACGGTGGTCCAACCTATAATCCCAGCACTTTGGGATGCCAAGGCAAGAGGATTGCCTGAGCCTGGGGGTTCGAGACCAGCCTGGGCAACTTGGTGAGACCTCATCTCTACAACAAATCACAAAAAAACTAGTGAGGCGCGGTGGCATGTATCTATAGTTCCAGCTACTAGGAAGGCTGAGGCAGAAGGATTGCCTGAGCCCAGCAGGTCGAGGCTGCGGTGGTCGTGAGCGTGCCACTGCACTCCAGCCTGGGTGACAAGAGTGAGACTCCAATTTTAAAAAAAGATAATTATTCTATCAATTATTGAAATAGAGGTGCTGAAAGTTTCCACTTATTAAATTTGTTTGTCATTTCAGTTCTATCAGATCTTGCTTCATGTATCTTGAGGCTCCAGTACTAGATAAATAAGTGCTTAGGGTTGTTATGTCCACTTGATAAATTGACCTCATTATCGTTGTGAAATGCCCTTCTTTATCCTAGGTAATATCTTTGCTCTGAAATGTGAGTAATCTGATATTAATATAACCACTACAACATTATTTTGATCAGTGTTAGCACACTATGCCTTTTTCTATCCTTTTACTTTTTTTTTTTTTAGTCAGAGTCTCAATCTGCCACCCAGGCTGGAGTGCGGTAGCACGCTCATGGCCATCGCAGCCTCAACCTGCTGGGTCAGGTGATCCTTCCGTCTCAGCCTTCCAAGTAGCTGGAACCACAGACATGCGCCACCACGCCCAGCTAATTTTTTAATTTATTGTAGAGACGAGGTCTTGCCAAGTTGCCCAGGCTGGTCTCAGGCAATCCTATCGCCTCAGCCTCCCAAAGTGCTGGGATTACAGGTCTGAGCCACCACACTTGGCTCTAACCTTTTACTTTAACCTATTTGTCTTTATATTTAAAGTGGATTTCTTGTCGGGCCTGGTGGCTCACGCCTATAATCCCAGCACTTTGGGAGGCAGAGGGGCAAGAGGACTGCCTGAGCCCAGGGGTTCAAAACCAGCCTGAGCAATTTGACAAGACCTCATTTCCACAATAAAAAAATTAGCCAGGCATGATGGCATGCACCTGTAGTTCCACCTATTTGGAAAGCTGAAGTGGAAGGATAGCCTGAGCCTAGCAGGCTGAGGTGCCCATGAGTGTGCCACTGCACCTCAGCCTGGGTAACAAAATGAAGCTCTGACCCCCCAAAAATAAACATTTTTAAAAAGTGGATCTCTTGTTGGTAACATATAGCTAGTTGCTCCTTGCTTCTCATCCAATTTGACAATCTCTGGCTTTTTATTTTTTTTGACAGCAAGTTTTATTTATTTATTTATTTTTGAGTTGGAGTCTCACTCTGTCGCCCAGACTGGAGTGCAGTGGCCCCTCCCGGCCACCGCAGCCTCGACCTGCCGGGCTCCGGCGATCCTTCCGCTCAGCCTTCCAAGTAGCTGGAACTTTAGGCGCGCACTACCACGCCCGGTTCATTTTGATTTATTGTAGAGATGAGGGCTTGCCAAGTTGCCCAGGCGGGTCTTGAACCTGCGGGCTCAGGTAATCCACTCGCCTCAGCTTCCCAAGGTGCAGGATTACAGGCTGAGCCACCGAGTCCGGCAGAAAGCAAGATTTATTGAGAGGACAGAAAAGCTCCCGCAGTGGGAGGGGACCCAAAGGGGTTACCCATCTCTGGCTTTTAATTGAAGTGTTTTGACCGTTTACATTTAAGATGACCATTGATGCAGTTGCTTTTAGTTGTATTTAAATGTTTTACCTTTCCATTTTTTTCTATTTGTCTCATCTGTTATTTGTTTCATTTAATATTATACTGTTTCACGTATGGTATAAGAATCTTATAGCTATATATTTCCATCTTCCCACCTGAAGCGTTGTGTCATTGATTTTATACATCTTACTTATACATATAAATACATACATATAAATATATGCATTGTTATTATATTTGCTTTTAATATATTGAAAATAGCAAAAAAAAAAAGTCTTTTGCATTTACTCAACTATTTACCATCTCTGGAGCTTTTTATTCCTCATACAAATCCTTTTCTTCTGCCTGAAAGTCTTTCTTTAACACTTCTTATAGTGCAGGTCTGTTGATAATAAATTCTTTCAGTCTTTGTATGTACAAGAAATCTTTCATTTTTTTCAAAAGATATTTTTACTAGGTATAGCATTCCATGTGACAGCTTTTTTTTTTTCTTTCGGTATTCAAATATGTTGCTCCACTGACTTTTGGTTTGAATAATCTCTAATAAAAAATCTGCTATCTGCTTAACTTTGTTACTCTATATAATGTGTCTTTTTTCCTGTGGCTGGTTTTCAGATTTTCTTTTTAGCCCTGGTTTAGTAATTTGACTGATATTTTCTTCATATTTCTTTTGGTTAGGAAACACTGGGCTTTTTAGATTTGTGGGTTTGTCATTTTCATAAATTAGAAAAATAGTAGCCATTATTTCTGCAAGTATCTTTATGTTCTTTTGTGAACTCCAATTGCATCTAGATTAGGCTACTTGAAGTTGTTCTAGAGCTCACTAATACTCTGTTCATTTTTCAGTCTTTTTTCTCTGTATGTTTTGTTTTTGATAAATCATATGGCTAGGGTTTTGAGATTAATGTTTCTTTTTCCTCCAGAGTCTACTTGACAGTTATCGTGATCCCGTGCATTTAAAAAAAATCTTTGACATAGTAGTTTTTATCTGTAAACTTTTGATTTGAGTCTTTGTATAGGTTCCATGTTTCTAACATGCTCAATCTTTTCTCTGCCCCTTAAACATAGCAAATATAATATAGATACCTGTTTTAATGTCTTCACCTATTAATATTAACACCTGTGTCATTTTTTAGTTCGTTTATACTGATTTACTTTCTCCCCATTATCAGTTTCTTTTGCCTGATTTTGCACACCTGGTAATTCTTGATTGGATGCCAGGCATTGTGAATTTTACTTTATTGTGTGGTGGATACTGTTGTGTTCCCATAAATATTCTTGAGTTTTGGTCTTGGATGCAGTTAGATTACTTAAAAATAGTTTAACCCTTTCAAGACTTCCTTTTAAGATTTGTCAGGTGGGAACAGGTCAACTTTTAGTCTAGAACAAATTATTTTCTCACTATTGAGGCTATATTCTTCTCAGTACTTTAAGTACTCAATTCACTGTCCTGTGAATTACAAGGGTTGTCCACTCTGATTGGTGGCACAGCCCTACATATTCTCTAGGAATTTTGGATGGTTCTGTCCTTGGGTAGTTTTTTCTTCCTTATTCTGCTGTGCTGATCAGTACTCAGCTGAAGACTTGAGGAGGACCTTCTGCAAATCTCTGGAGCTCCATCTTTATGTATCTGCCTCCTCTCTGTTTACTCTGACCTGTAAACTTTAGTCACCTTGGCCTCCTTGGACCCCCAATTCCATTCTTATTTCAGGGAGATTGTTGGGCTTCTCCTGGGTTCCTCTTGTCTGTGTTGAGGACTGAAAGCTCTGTCTTGACGGTAAGCTGAGGCAATCATAGGGCTTATCTAATTTGTTGTCTCCTTTCATAGGAATTATTGTCCTATGCTCTCTGATAGACGATGACTGAACAACTTTGTAGCATATATTTTGTCTGATATTTTAATTGCTTCAGGTGGGAAAGTCAATATAGTCCTATTATTCCATCTTGGCCAGAGGTAGATGTCTCTTCCCAACTACATCTAATTGCGTTTCAATAAGTTTCACAGTAGTTTTTTTTTTTTTTTTTTGAATTGGA
>NW_007207620.1:35397-58268 GCF_000164805.1 Carlito syrichta | reverse complement strand
CCCAGGTGGGTCTCGAACCCGTGGGCTCAGGCAATTCACTCACCTCAGCCTCCCAAGGTGTGGGATTACAGGCTGAGCCACCAAGCCTGGCTAGTAGTTTTTTTTTTTTTTTAATTAGTCTTCCTGTTTCTAATATTTATTTCTACCAATTCTGCATGTTTTTTAGATTAAACTATCTAAAACATTTCCTGAAGAAAACAAGTGATTCATTTTCTTCAAAATGTTATATGAACAGATTACAAGTAACTCTTTTTTTTTAAATGTATTAGGCCTCCTGGTAGAATAAAAAGCACATTATCCTTTTATTTCTTTTTCCACTGGACAAAGAGAGGATAAAGAGAAGGAAGTCATGTTGATATCCTTCTTTTCTTTTGAGGGATCTTCCCTCTTGAACGGTAGCCCTTTTTAATGTAATCTATGATTCTAGGTAAGACAGAAGGTCAGACAGCTGAGAAGCATGCAGCTGACAGTCAAAACCTACGATGGCAGGATTGTGTCTTATTTACTTGAATCCCTAGTGTGTAACATATCTGGTATGTCTTTGATAAATATATATTCTATATAAACCACAATACCTGTTACAAATCTGTTTATATAATAGTTCTATGGAAAAAAAAAACTTCTTGGCTTAGCAAGAGATAAATAAATTTAAGACCTTAAAAATATATTAAAACATTGATCACATCTTTCTCCTCTAAAGCAATCAATTAGGCCTTATTATCACTGGCATTTTCTATTGCAGATCAAGCCATGGCTGTCTCAGGCTGGAAAAGCTGTTGTTGACTTAATATTGTTTCTCAGCCTCCAAAACTGAGATTTAACAAAATATCTGGGAGGAGGAATTGGAAGGCAAAACAAAACCACCCTAGGGAAATGTTACTTGCTATATCTGATCTTGATTAAAAAAGTAAGAAGAAGGTTTTCCTAGCATTTCAGTTGCCGCTTTTATTTGTCAATAAATGTATTTGAATTTTCTCAGGTTATGAAACAACCAGCGGCAACTGCAGGGGTGGCAGAGACATAAGCTGTTTGGCTGATTATCTTAGCAGTGACCTGTAAGCAGCCCCCTCTGGGGTGAAATGCAATTGAGTCTCTCTATTAACTCCAGTTCTGAGTGGTTCCACAGCAGTCTCAGTTATCAGGCTCAGAACACATTGAGTTAAGTAGGAAGGCGCAGGGTGGATAATAGTGTGACGCAGATAACTATCGGCAAGAGAATAAGCTGAAAATTACTTCTCTGGGGCTGCCGAGGATGGGGAATCAGGGTGAAAGTTGAGGTTGAGCTGCAAGGTTTGGTTTTCTATCCTCTGAAACGACCTTGCTCTGTGGGTTAAAGGCCACTGCTGTACTCATGAATATATACTATTTCTGGCTGTTATAATTGATTAGCTACACTTTGTAGCTGGCTATAATTGGCCTGAGAGCTACTACTCAAGCACCGAATAGCATATCCATGGATGCTTTGAGTTATCCTTGGCCATGTGGAAAATGAAAGAGTATACTTAATGGCAGTAAAACACTACATAATAAATGGAGTTAATTTTGAACTACTATAACACCAGCACTGTCTCCTTGTTGGTTATATCACTTTGTAATTGACAGAAAGAAAAAAAAACCCCTCAACTCTTAATCTTTCTTCCATTTTCCTTTATCTTCATTTGTGTATGTATGCAGATAGTCATCTTTGTAATGGGAATGCATTCAACATCTTTTAAAAAATTATTTTCTTTTTTTCAGTTGCGTTGGGACGTACAAATTGTTTTTGGTTACATAGTTGCATTGTATAGTGGCAAATAAGTTTGGGCTTTAAGTGTACCCATCACACCTACCTGTGTACATTGTAGCTGATGTGTGATTTTTTGGCCCTTCACCCGTCTCCCTGTGAGTCTTCAATGCCCATTATATCATTCTCTATGCCTTTGCAGATCCTTAGTTTAGTTCCCCTAAGTGAGAACATGTGGTGCTTGGTTTTTCTGTTCCTCAGTTAGATCATTTAGCATGATGTTCTCCAATACTATCCAAGTTGCTGAAAAAGACATTATTTCATTCTTTTTGATAGCCGAATAGTATTCCATGGTGTATAAATACCACATTTTTATTATCTGCATTTTCATTATCAGCACTATCAAATACTGATTGATTGGTGGGCATTTAGGTTGATTCCACATCTTTGTGATTGTAAATTGTGCTGTGATGAACATGCAGGTGTGGGTATCTGTTCCCTTGAGTAGACTCCTATGAAAGGGATTGCTGGATCAAATGGTAGGTCTGCTTTTAGTTTTTTGAGAAATCTCCATAATGATTTCCATAGAGCTTGTACTAATTTACGCACCCTACAATAGTGTGTAAGCGGTCCCTTTTCTCTGCATGTGAGTCAGCATCTTTTGGTTTTTTGACAAGGGCCATTCTGACTGTTGTATGGTGGTATCTCATTGTGGTTTTAATTTGCATTTCCCTGGTAATGAGTGACGTTGACCATTTTTTCATATGTTTGTCAGCCATTTGTATATTTTGAGAGTTGTCTGTTCATTTCATTTGTCCACTTTTTAATGGGATTGTTTGCTTTTTTCTTGCTGATTTGTTTTGAGTTCTTTGTAGATTCTGGATGTTAGTCCTTTTTCAGATGTATACTTTTTGCAAATATCTTCTCCCATTCTATAGGTTGCCCATTTGCTATGTTATTGATTTTGTTGTGCAGAAGATTTTTAATTTAACTAAGTCCTGCTTATTTATTTTGTTTTTGTTGCATTTGCTTTTGGAGTTTTAGTGATAAATTATTTGCCTAGGCCAATGTCCAGAAGAGTTTTTCCTAGGTTTTCTTCTAGGATTTTTATGGTTTCAGGTCCGACATTTAAGTCTTTAATCCATTTTGAGTTAATTTTTGTATATGGGGAGAGATAGGGGTCAAGTTTTATTTTTCTGCATCTAGCTATCCAATATTCCCATCACCATTTGTTGAATAGGGTATTATTTCCCCAGTTTACGTTTTTGTCTGCTTTGTCAAAGATCAGTTGTTTGTAGGTATTTGGGTTTATTTCTGCATTCTCTATTCTGTTCCATTGGTCCATGTGTCTGCTCTTGTGTCTGCTCTTGTACCATTACCATGCTGTTTTGGTTACTACAAACTACAACCTTGTAGTATAATTTGAAGTCAGGTAATGTGATGCCTCCAGCTTTGTTCATTTTGCTTATGATCGCTTTGGCTATTTTGGCTCTTTTTTGGGCTTCATATAAATTTTAGGATTGCTTTTTCCATTTCTGTGAAAAATGACATTGGTAGTTTGATAGGGGTTGCATTGAACCTGTGGATTACTTTGGGTAATTTGGTCATTTAAACAATGTTAATACTTCTAATCCATGAGTATGGGATGTTTCTCCATTTGTTTGTGTCCTCTATAATTTCTTTCATCAGTGTTTTGCATTTCTCTTTACAGAGATCTTTCACCTCCTTGGTTAAACATATTCCATGATATTTTAGCTTTTTGGCTGCTATTGTAAATTGAACTGAATTCTTAGTTTGATTCCCACAGCTTGGTCACTATCGGTGTATAGCAGTGCTACTGATTTGTGTGAGTTGATTTTTGTATTCTGACTTCATTTATCAAGTCCGGGAGCTTTTTTTGGGGGGGTCTTTAGGATTCTCTAACTACAAGATCATATGGCTGGCACACAGATGTAGTTTGATTTCTTCTTTTCCATTTGGATATCCTTTCTTTCTCTTGCCTGATTACTCTGGCTAGGACTTCTAGTACTATATTGACTATTACTGGTGAAAGTGGGCATCCTTGCCTTGTTCCAGTTCTGAGGGGGAATGGATTCTACTTTTTTCCATTCAGGACAACATTTGCTATGGGTTTGTCATATATAGCTTTTAATGTTTTGAGGAATGTTCTCTCTATGCCTGTTTTGCTGAGGGTTTTTATCATGAAGAGATGCTGGATTTTTATCAAATGCTTTTTCTGCATCTATTGAAATAATCATATGATTTTTAAAAAATTCTGTTTATGTACCAGATCATGTTTATTCACTTGTGTATGTTGAACCACCTTTGTGTCTCTGGGATAAAATCCACTTGGTTATGGCAGACTTTTTTTTTTATGTGCTGCTCAATTTGGTTTGCTAATATTTTGTTGAAGATTTTTGCATCTATGTTCATAAGGGATACTCATCTATAGTTTTATTTTTTTGCTGTGTCTTTTCCTGGCTTTAGTATCAGAGTGATATTGACCTCATAGAATGAGTTAGGGAGGATTCTCTCCTTTTCAATTTTATGGAATAATCTTCAGTAAAATTGGTACCAGTTCTTCTTTGAAAGTCTGGTAGAATTCAGCTGTGAGTCCATCAAGGCCTAGACTTTCATTTGTTGGGAGACTTTTAATTACTGTTTCAATCTTGTTATCAGTTATTGGTTTGTTCAAGGTTTCTATTTCTTCCTAATTCAAGGTTGAGGAGTTGTATGTTTCCAAGAATGTTTCCATTTCCTCCAGATTATCTAGTATGTTTGCATAGAGATGTTCAGTCTTGGGTGATCTTTTGAATCTCTGTTGTATCAGTTGTAATGTCTCCCCTTTCATTTCTGATTGAGCTAATTTGAACCTTCTTTCTTTCGTTTTTTCTTTTTTTTTTTGAGTTGGAGTCTCACTCTGTCACCCAGACTGGAGTGCAGTGGCTGCTCCTGGCCACCGCAGCCTCGACCTGCTGGGCTCTGGCGATCCTTCCGCCTCAGCCTTCCAAGTAGCTGGAACTACAGGCGCGTGCTACCACACCCGGCTAATTTTTTTGATTTATTATAGAGATGAGGTCGCGTCAAGTTGCCCAGGCGGGTCTCGAACCCGCGAGCTCAGGCAATCCACTCACCTCAACCTCCCAAAGTGCAGAATTACAGGCTGAGCCACCGAGCCCGGCTTCTTTTTTTCTTAATTAATCTAGCTAGCAGTCTATCAATCTTGTTTATCTTTTCAAAGAAACAACTTTTTGTTTCACTGATATTTTGTATTTTTAAAATTTTAATTTCATTTAGTTCTGCTCTGATCTTCATTATTTCTTTTTTTCTGCATGTTTTGGGTTTGGTCTGTTTGTGTTTTTCTAACTCCTTGAAGTGCAATGTTAGGTTGCCAATATGCAATCTTATTAATGTAGGCCTTAAGCACTATGAGATTTTCCTCTGGGTTGTTTTGGCTGTGTCCCCGAGGTTTTGATAACTTGCTTTATTGTTGTGATTCATTTAGAGGAATTAAAAAAATTTCTATCTTGGTATCATTGTTGACCCAAGGATCATTCATGAGCAGATGGTTTAACTTACATGTTTTTTGTTTGATTTTGTAAGTTCTTGGAGTTAATTTCTAGCTTTATTCCACTGTGGTCTGAGAAGATGCTTGATATAATTTAGACTTTTTTGAATTTAGAGAGACTTGATTTTTGGTCTATAATATGGTCTATCTTGGAGAATGTTTCATGTGCTAATGAAAGAAATGTATATTCTATAGTTTGGGGTGAAATGTTCTGTAGATATCTGCTAGTTTCATTTGCTCAGTGTAACTTCAACGTTTCTTTGTTGACTTTATGCCTTGATGATCTGTCTATTGCTGTCAGTGGAGTGTTGAAATCTCCCACTATTTTTGTATTGCTGTCTATATCTCGTTATAGGTCTAGTAGAATTTGTTTTATAAAGCTGGAGGCTCTGGTTTTAGGTGTATATATGTTTAAAATTGTTATGTCTTCTTGTTAGACTGATCCCTTATCATTATAAAATAACCATATTTGTCTTTTTTTACTGTTATTAATTTAAAATCTGTTTTATCTGATATGAGGATGGCTACTCCTGCCTGTTTTTTGTTTCCATTTCCATGGAATATTTTCCCCCACCACTTTACCTTGAGTCTACAGGAGTCTTTGTGTGTTAAATGGGTCTCTTGAAGGCAGCAGATATTTGGATTGTGTTTTTTATCTATTTTGCCAATCTATATCTTTTTAGTGGGGCATTGAGACTATTTACATTCAGGGTTAATAATGATATATAAGGCACTGTTCCATTCATCATGCTGGTTATCTGGTTCCTTTACTTATTTATTTTTCTCTGTTGTGTTGATTTTTTATAAAGCCTGTAAGCTTTATGATTATTGGCATTTTTTTACTGGTGTATTTTTGACCGTTTGTCTCAGTATTTAGAACATCTTTGAGTATTTCTTGTAGAGCCAGTCCAGTGGTGACAAATTCAACTTTTTTTTTTTTTTTTTTAAGATGTCTGTCTCTTTGGAGAATTTTTCATTCATGTCCTGAATAGTTTTTTTTTGTTTTTTAAATTTCTTTATGTTGGTCTTTAACTTTATCCTGAATCTCATTGAGCAATTTTATAATCAACCTTTTGATTTCTATCTCTACAATTCCAAAGATTTCATTTTGGTTAGAGTCCATTGCTAAAGAGTTAGTGTGGTCTTTTGGTGATGTTGGAGAACTGTGTTTTTTCATATTGTCAGAATTATTTCTTTGGTTCGTTCTCATTTGGATAGACTATATCTTCTTATTTGAGGCTGGCAGGAAGTTTATGTAGGCACTGTAGGGTTCCATTGGCTATATATAGCCTTGGTGAGGGGAGTTTCTCAGTTGCCAGCTGTGGTGGTCCTGTGCTGGATACCTGCACAGGCTCACAGTGTCCTGAGTGGTCAGGGTGGCTTGGATAGTAGTGTTAGCTAGGGTTTGGGATCAGGTCTTCCCCAAAGCTGAGTATTATATCAAATGTGATGGGCATTTGCTATTGACCTCCAGACAGGAGGTGAAGCTTGTAGGAGAGAGCCAGCTGTGATGGTGGCTGTGGGCTTTCTCCTTGTTGCTTTCTCCTTGTTGGAGCATGTGTTGCTCCAAGGACGTGCCTAGCCTACCTAGGCAGAGGGTGGGGCTCAGGGGATTACCAGAGCTCTCTGTTTTGAGCCTTTGAGGGGAGTGATGGGGGAAAGCAGCTCAATCTTCCCACCTGTGTATACTCTTGGCTACCCCAGTGGAGATTGGGAGGGAGTCCCCAGCTGCTGGGGTAATGCTATTATTCGAGGGGGAGGGCACCAAAGACTTTACATGGGTTCTGAGAGGTTGCTCTGAGAATGAGTCCCACTCTGCTCCCCTGCCTTAGCCTCAGACAGTTTGTAATCTAAATGTCAAAGTGCAACTGACCTCAGGTGTTCTCAATAGCCCTCCTCAGTCATAAGTTGTCTGCCATTGTGGAGTTTGCCCTTGATGCCTGTCGCCTCCCAAGCTAACTAGAAAACAGCTGCCAGCAAGGATTTAGTTCCTGGGATATAGACTGAAGGTGCTCAGGGCTTCAGGGCTTCCTCCCCCCCGCCCCCGACCCATACCATTCCATGTGGGTTTCTGCAAAGCATGGCTGTGGTTAAGACAGTTTCCTGTGAGGGACTAGAGTTCCACAAGGCTCAGGGGGCTTTTTGAGTCCACAGAAGAAACACAGAACTCCTAGATTCCTCTTACTCACCTTCCCCATTGTGTCCAGAGGCTGCTGGTGGTCTGTGCTATGACCAGAAGACAGTCTGTCTAGTTCCAGTTCAGGTCGATTGATTTTTATCTTCTTTGCACTATGTGGTTATTACCACTTTTTAAATAAGTCATGGGTTATACTGCTGGCCTGTTTCTCCCTGGGTGCTGAAAAACTCTATCTTGGTTTACTCAGTAGGAGAAATGTACTCTAGCTGCCTCTTGTTGGCCATCTTAATCCCAGATTCAACATCTGACATGATATGGTGTCAGGCAAAGACTCTGGAGTGAATTGCCTTGTGTTGAATTCCAGGTTTATCTCCTACGAATTGTGTGACCTTGGGTAAATTGCTTCACCTCTCTGTGTCTCAGTATCTTCATCTGTAAAATGGGACAATAAAATGACTGCCCTAATTTGATTGTTATAGTATTAAGTTAATAAATATAAAGCACTTACATAGTGTTTACCACACTATAGACTTTATTCTAAGTTCTATTCATAAGTATTATCTGAAATTACAAAAGAACAGCAATGTACATGTATACAATGTAAAGCTTAATATTCAAGCTGATGCCACTTTTTCATCCTTGATCTCAGGCCTATTTCTGAAAGGCTTTCCCTTGTATTTGGCCATGCACAAATGTGATTTAGCTCAGGTTTGTAATTGTTCTGTCTTATTTAGCTGACTAGAAGCTCTTCAAGTGGAGATTTTATTATTCTCTCCTTCACTTGTTCTGTAAATAAGAAGCAGCTAGTGCACATAAAAAAATGGGTATTTGTAAATATTACTTTTCGCAAGTGTGTTTTCACTAAATAAAAGCACTGGCTTTGTGTACAGCCTCTATACCTCATTGTTGTGAGTGCAGAGCTGTACCTATTAGCTCCTTGAAAATCTGATATGTGACATGCCCTATAACATACCAGCTCCCATTTGTTGAGTGGCTACCATCTGTAGGGCTCTATACAAACATTTTACATAGCCTGTCTCCGAACACTTACAAAATCTCTATGAAGTAGATGGTATCCTCACTTTAGAAATGGGGAAATAGAATCTCAGAGAGATGTAAGTACTTACCAGGGCCCTCCAGTTTTGTCAGGTTGGTTTGATTTTAAAGCTTATGGATTTGTTTACCATCACAGTAATTCTTCCTGTCCTTGTCTCACACTTGTCCTCACTTTATATCCTATTTATTGTTTTTTTTCTCCTCCTTATCTTCTGTTGCATTGACAATAGATTCATCAACAGGTATAACCATCAGAGTTAAATGATGTTAGTTTACTTCTGTTCAAGAGACTCAGTTTCGTGGTGTAAATGAATGAAATTGTCATTAACCTTTGATTAGACATCTCTCTAAATCACCTGGTGTGTCCACTAACAAAGCTGAAACACTGTAACTGAGCGTTAATTGACAGAAGTCCCCACTTGTGCTCAGAGGATGGCCACAATGATGGGACTTTTAACAACAGACAGAAAAACCAATGGGCTTCTCTAAGGATTCTGGATTATCACAAGGGAGGAAAGATCTTGAAATGGCTGTTTATCAGCGCTGTGATTAAAGGAGGGACTTCATCTCAGTTCTCTAATTTTTCCTTGCATTTTGCAGAATGGCAACATGTTCAGAACTGCTAATGGTGACTGGAGTCACATGGCTAGGCTTAAATCACGGCTGGCTTATTACACGGCTGTATAATGACGGACAAGCTACTTGACCATTTCATCTTCACAACAGCCCTATGAAGTAGGTACTATCATTATCCCCATTTTATAGATGAGGAGACTGAGGCACAGATAGTAAATATAACCTGTCCAAGATCATCTCGGTGGTATCTCCTTAATCAAAGGAGATGCCAAATTCAAAATCTTGAAATATTGGGTGTCAGAATCAAATTTTTTTATTAGTTCTTTGATGTATAAGAGACAATCATTAAAATGAAAACCTCAACTAAAATGTAGGGGAACAACATGAAATTCTTCCTCTGTCTTTGCCATAGTAATTATGTATCCCTTTCCTAGCCATATCTGCCCATCCTTCTCATTATCTGTCATCAGGGTAATTTCTCTTCTCGACACATTTTCCTCCTTGCATCTCTCCTCCTCACATACTCACAAACAGGAAGCATCTGTTCCCAAGCTAGTGATATGGATTTGGGGGAGAGAGGGAGAGGAGAGTGGGTGTATACTTTTTGGATTCTGAGAAGTGCCAGGAACCATCCTCCACAGTTCCTAAGTGACAGTTCCATAATGACATCCCCAAGCCCACCCTAGCAGTCTCATAAGTACTTCTCATAAGTGTTTGCCTGTCTGAAGTCCTTTTATGTGCATAAAAGCCACCTGGGAATATTGTTAAACTGAAGAGGCAGATTCAGTAGGAATCTGGGGAGAAGCCTGTCATTTGCATTTTTTGATACATTATATTTGTACATATTTATGGGGTATATGTGAAATTTTGTTACATGCATAGAATGTGTAATGATCAAGTCAGGGAATTTAGGGTATCCATCACCTGAATATTGATCATTTTCATGTGATGGGTACATTTCAAGTCTTCTTTTCTAGATTTGTATTTTTATGAGCTCCTTGGTCCATGGACCACACTTTGAGTAGTAAAGTGCTACATCATTATTTTCCCAAAAGAAAAAAAATTTAAAAATATGTGGTGAGCATTTAGACACTTTCAAGACGATAAAAAGGAGTTTGGCTGGGTACTGTGGCTCATACCTGTAATCCCAGCACTTTGGGAGGCCGAGGTGGGAGGACTGCTTGAGTCCAGGAGTCTGAGACCAGCCTGGGCAACATAGCAAGACACCATCTCTACAAAAAATAATAATAAATATTGAAAACAGTGGAGCCTGACCAGAAACTTCCTAGAATACCCTGCTGGTGAAAACCATAAGTCATCATGAGTCCAAATGAGCCCCAGACTCAGCAGCAGTGGGCTCTACAGTTGTACCATTTTTGTGACAGCTGATATGCCTGAGTGAGTTGTTGCTGAACATGACTCATGCTTACTGAGCTGCAGCTTTCCCCACTAACCCAGTCTGTAGGCCTAGGCTTCTGCTATTTCATTCCTGACTTTAATTTTAATTCCTTCTCAGAATTAAGTCCCTAGAATACTAGTGCCTTAACTGGAACCCTGACAACCTGCCTAGCCTTGCCAGCCCTTTTTTTTAAAGGCACATAACCCTGATCTTATTTTCTTAGATCCTGGAGTCCTCCCCAAACGTAGTCTTGAAATGTTCAGGTCTCCACTTGCCTGACCATCATTAACTTGTGATATTTGCTGAATCAAAATTTCACTGGATCTTGCAGAAAGGTGATATTCTAATTCTGTCCTTTTATTAATTGACTTTCATTTATGAAGAAGAGCTTTCATTTTTAACTGGGAATGAACTGCAGGTCCTCCAAAAACAGCAGTTAAAAAATCTTATTATTTTATCATTATGGATTGATGTATTTACTTTTTTTCAGTGTTTTATAATCAGTTAAGAGTCACTATTCATTTGATGCTTAAATTATCTCCAATTTTGCCAGTGTAAGCCCTTTCATGCTAACTCCTGTATGCTTTTGACATGCCCCCCATTAATCTTTGAGCCCTTGATTGCTTGTCAGCACAAAATCTTTCAGGCTCCCCTCTTATTTTCCTGGATGTGGATTTGGCTATTCCCTCCATGTAGGTTTATTCTAGAGGGAAATTGCTCTTACATTAAGATCTGGGTGCTAGCTATCTTCAATACTACTGGTATGACATTGCTTCTAGTACCATTCAGGGACAGAGTTAGTATATATTAATATAAACAAAATTAATGGATTGCCTGAGCTCGCGGGTTCGAGACTGGCCCTGGGAACTTGGCGAGACCTTGTCTCCACAATAAAATAAATAAATAAATGAATAATAAACAAAATTGTTTCAATTGTATTTCTAATTCAAATTTAATGCCAGAGAGTTTAAAACATATTTGATTTTATATGTGTATTTCTTTTCTCCAACACTTAAAATTTTGGTCTCTAAAAGTTAATTGTTTACTTTCTTGTTGATCCTATAATACACACACAATAGCACAATTACAATACCAATATTCTTACTATATTAATGGCTGAGCTAAGTTTAAGATTTTTTGCTGTTCTTTTTGTGTTAACAAACACAAATATATCTGTACATGCTTTGTAAATATCTAAGAATGTATAGATACCTATGCAAAAAATCCCTTGAAATAGCCCTTTTCTTTGTGTGATTATTATTAATTTCATTTAAAATTAGATTTATCTGTTCCCACCTGTGCTCAGTTTTTAGGTTTTGTTCATTTTTCCTTTTGGATAAAAATGTATTTTTGTGTATTTTAAACATTTACATGATTCAAAAGTCAAAACTTTATTTTATTTTATTTTTTTGAGTCATAGTCACCCAGGCTGGAGTGCAGTGGCATGATCACAGTTACCACAGCCTTGACCTGCTGGGCTTAGGCGATTCTTCTGCCTCAGCCTTCCAAGCAGCTGGGACCACAGGCTCTTGCCACCATACCCAGCTAATTTTTTGACTTTTTGTAGAGACAAGGTCTTGGCTTGTTGCCCAGGCTAGTCTTGGACTCCTGGGCTCAGGCGATCTTCTCGCCTCAGCCTCCCAAAGTGCTGAGCTCACAGGCATGAACCACTGCACCAGCCCAAAACTTTATTTAGAAAACTATATTCAGAGAAGACCCACTACCATCCCCTTATCTGTAACAGTGGTAGGTAAAAGTGGTCTCAGAATCACAGTAGGTCGTTTCAGCAGCTACTAGGTAAAACTTGTCTTAAGGTGTCAGGAGGCCATTCCAGTAGCCAGGCTTGCATAGAATTACATTCTTGGAACAACATTATGTGCCCAGATTACTTTTTCCCCTGGCCCCTAAACTCTGATTTAGTTGGGTATGACAAAAATGTCCCAGTTTGTGTAATTAAATTTCGCAATTTTTAAAATGATTTCTGTTTCAATGGTTACTTCTGCTTGTCTTTCCTTTTTCTCTGTATCTGTGCTCTTTCCTTTTCACTAGTTTGGATTGTGGTTTTCTTTTCTTTTCTTTTTTTTAGGATACTAGCTTGTTGTTATATATTAGTTCTATTGTTTTTCTCTTTCCTAACTCATCTGATTCATAAATCTTACTTTATATTTAGTATTTTCTTCTTTCTGCCTTGTTGATTTTTTCTTACCTTTTAAATTGAGTGTTTAATTTATTTTTATGCATTCACCTTATCTATTTTAGTGTTTAAGGTATGAATATTTCCATAATCAATTTTATATGGGTTTTTTAAATACATTCTTCAATTTCATTTTATGTCCTTTATTTAATATTAAGTTTTTAAATAGCCAGTGAATTTCCTAGCCTGTTTTGTAGTTTTGTTGGCCACGTGATTAGTTCTATCCAGTGAACTGTGAGAAGTGTATGTTTTACTTTCTGTGCAGGCAGTTAAGTAAATAGTGTGCCTTCCTCATGTCTCCCTCTTCTCTGAGTAACTAAGACTTTATCATGGTGGAACCATGATTAAAGGAGTCAGGATTCCTTGTTTACTGCTTTAAGTAAGGGTCAAAAAACTTTTTCTTTTTTAGAAAGCAGGATTTATTAAGAGGACAGAAAAACTCCCACAGTGGGAGGGGACTCGAGGGGGTTGCCCAAAACTTTTCTATAAAGGGCCAGGTAGTAAATATTTTGGGCTTGTGGGCCATACTACCTCTGCTGTAACAACTCAACTCTGCCACTGTAGTCATAGATAATACATAAATGAATGGGTGTGGCTGTGTTCCAGTAAAACTTTGTGTATAAAAAACAGGGGCTGACCAGATTTGGCCTGTGATTTGCAGTTTGCTAACCCCTTGATTTAGAGGAGAAAGCTGCCCTGATAGATGTTAAATCTGCAGCAGGGCTGGGTGCGGTGGCTCATGTCTATAATCCCAGCACTTTGGGAGGCCGAGGTGAGAGGACTGCCTGAGCCCACGGGTTTGAGACCAACCTGGGCAAATGGGTGAGACCTCATCTCTGCAACAAATAAAAATAAAAATGCGCTGGGCGTGGTGGTGCGTGCCTGTAGTTCCAGCTACTTGAAAGGCTGAGGCGGAAGGATCAACTGAGTCCAGTAGGTCGAGGCTACGGTGGCCATAAGCATGCCACTGCACTCCAGCCTGAGTGACAGAGTGAGACTCCCATTTAAAAAAAAAATCTTCATCAGATCATATAAAAATGACAAAAACAAAAAACAAAACAAAAACTTGTGTCATCACTGAATTTTTTTTCTACAACCAATAATAATATTTTCCTTGGCAGTAAATACAAGGAAGACTTTGAGAATCATATTTAGTGATGCACTCAAGAGCCATAGCTGGTCCATGACAAACTGAGATTTTCACAAGATCTATAAAATACCAAAGCTCGTGTTTTTTCATGATACCATGTTGTATCTCTACTTTCACTTTTTCTATTAAAAAGTGGTTAAATGATATGTGCAAAGTCATACAGCAAGTTAGAGCTGTAGCAGTTTATATTATTGTTCAAAAATATTTACTTCCTCTTTCTCACACCAGTGGGAAATATACATTCTCCTAAAACATTGACTCTGGGCTTGTTCATGCTTTGGCCTCCCATTGGGACAAGTTACTTCTTTCTCCCTTGTCTTTCTGCTTGGCCATGTGCCTTGCTTTAGTTAATGATGTAATAGTGAAATGCACTTCTACGGTAGGGCTTATCTTCTGGCACTTCTGTCATTGCCCTGGCTAGCTGCTATCCCTTCAACCTGGGCTCTACAATATCAGAGTTGCACCCTGGTCAAAAGGGATCAAGCCAGGCTGAAGCCACAGACTGAAGCAAAACCATTCAGCCAAGTACAGCCTTCATCAGCCAACCCACAGATGTATAAGTGAGAATAAATGATAGTGTTTAAATCATCTGAGTTTTAAAGTGGTTTATGACAGAGAATCATTTTGAAAATAGAAAATAGAAAAACAGAGACCCCCTCCCCCTCCAAAACAAGTTTTCTGCATCCTTGACGGGTTATATTTTCTATGGAGTCATTTTTGATAGACGCTTTCACATACCTTTGAATTTAAAATATTTCAGTTATAAGTTCCTTGCTCTTACATATGCTATATCTTTCTTCACTGTGATAATAGGTTATGTTGATTTGATTTTCCATACATTTTTACAGCTAGCTACAATTCACCTTTCTATTACCTACAAATAAATAAGCAGGGTTGAAAATAAACTACAGCCCACATTCTTTCCCATTTCAAACTCACATAGCATTTAAAGGCACTTGTTTAATCCAAAAAAGCAACCGGTTGAAACCAATGATTAAAATGTCAATCTACCCACTAACTACATTCTTAAATGAGAAGAAAATAGCATTTACCTCCCCTTTCCCCCCCTCTTCCATATACCCCAACAAGGCAAAGCTGTAAATCTATAAGGTGATCCTTAGAACTGATAGCAAAGCAAACAGCTTTTGGCTAGTTTCATTACTCCAAGGAATAGGTTTTCCTTAACCGGTCCTTTTTCTCACAGGCAAAAAAGCACAGAATATTTGGAAAATCCTCAGGAAGTCTGGAGGTTTTTGTGAAATAAACATTGATTGTGCTGAAGCCCATAGCTAGGCAGATCTGTCTTTTCCACTTAAAGAGGATTATTACATAAGCAGCAATACTAGACTCACAGGCATAAAAATTGCATTTTAATACAGTATGGAGTTCTCTGACCTTCCTGTAAAAGAGACTGAAAAATAAACAAATGGTAATTTGTACTTGAATTCCATCAGGCGATTCAATTTTTGCTTATGCTATCCATTTTTTTCTTATTTCCAATGGCCCATTTAAATAATGTGCTTGGCTTATTTGAAAAAGAGTCATTATGTATTTCTTCTGCTCTGAACCTCTCTTAGGTCACCTTGCCACTAATTGAGACCACAAGACAATTCACCTCTTAATCGTTTCTTTGTTTCTGCTGTGGTTGTACATCACTTTTTGTTTTTAATTATCAGGTTGAGAGGTAGCAGATATTCTTTTGGTTTGTATTAAAGAGGTCAGGTGTAATAATAAGATCTTTTTATACTTTTATTTGCCAAGTATTGATTTCTTGCTTGCAAGTATTCTCATTCCTTTCTCTCTCTCTGGCCCTTCTTTCTGATGTGTCAGAATTTGCCTCTATGCCCCAAACTGAGTTTTCTTGTCTTGAATTTTTTTTTCAGTCATAATCTCACTCTGTTGCCCAGACCGGAGTGCAGTGGCATGCTTATGGCTACTGCAGCCTTGACCTGCTGGGTTCAGGCGCTCCTTCTGATTCAGCCTTTCAAGTAGCTGGAACTGCAGGTGTGCACCACCATGCCTAATTTTTTGATTTATTGTAGAGACGAGGTCTTGCTATGTTGCCCAGGCTGGTCTCGAATCCATGGACTCAGGCAATCCTCTCATCTCTGCCTTCCAAAGTGCTGGGATTATAGGCATGAACCACTGTGCCCAACTTGAATTTTTATATTTTGTGTTTATTATACGATGCGTGAGTATTTGAAGGGAGAATTGGATGCTGTACGCTGCTGATTCTTTGTTTCCATGACAACTTTGATGACATCAGAAATGAGATACGCCAATGCCACAAAAACTCTAGAGTAAATGAATATTACAAATGCCTCTTAATTGTAGTATAAATCTTTTCTATCCTAAAAACAACTCTCAAGCTTCAGCAGAGGAGGTGGTGAACAAAGATTCATTACTCAAAGGCTGCCTATACTACACAAATCTCAGCTTTCACTTCCATCTGTAAGTGTTTTTTCATCGCCTAACACTATACTCACCTGTAACTTAGTAGTCAATCTGTCTACAGATGACTCTTTTATTTGGCATGCAATTGAGATTGAACTAGTAGAGTAGTATAATTCCTTTTCTTATTTGCCACAAAACGGGGACACATTTCTAGGACTTATCCCTGAGAAACAAACAATTAAAAACCCATGTCTCTTTCTATGAGTCTGTGGAAGCCAAAGGCAGCTGGGCCCCAGATCATTTCCAAATCTCCCATGGAGCTGAAGAGAAATGCAGTTGTGACTTTTCCCACCTGGTCATTTTTATGTTGTACATTTTCATTTTCATTTTTGTCACAGCCCAAGACTTCAATGCCGCAACGTCTTTAAAATGTCATTTCTATCTTAAGAACTTTATCTGTTTAAATCTTTTATTAAAATTTTAAAATTTGTTCTTGGCCTAATTATAACAATTCTTTTGTCCACCGCCCTTTTCTGCAAGTGCCACCCCCACAAAATAACCACATAGTCATCTATCTCCAAAGGGCTGTAGTTAACAGCTGGTACTCACAGATTTCCACAGTAGGAACGGGCTTCTCTTAGCATAAAAGAGGAACTGCCTAATAACCTTTGATGTTCTGCCTTATTTCTCTAGACTGTAATTCCCCCATCACCAGATATCAATGCTGCTGGTCTAAATGGGCCTTTGTCTGAACTCAGGCTAATTTAAGACACTCCCAGATCTGGCCTCTACTGAGTTCCTGGCTCTTCTGTTCCTGTCTTGGACTGTTGTGTGAGGCTCAAGATGTAACTGGCCAAAGGCCCTACTGCATCATTCCTTGTACACGTCACTCACTCTAATCTATACTGACAGATCGATGGGTAAAATAAATATAAACATGTTCTGCCTTCTGAGTTCCACTCATCACAAATCAAGTGATGTGAATTAAATTTTCAGCATCTTTGCAGTGCTGTTTCTGAAACACTAACCACCTTGCATAGAAGAATTGTATTTTTGGTCCAATGTGTTTTTTAGCTGCCTGGAATAAGCAAAAAGAGAAAGCCCACAATGCACAGGATGATGTATTTGGTCAAGTCACAGCTGGATAAAATAAAGTACTAATGAAGGAATTAACCCTAAGTTTCAGCAATGGATATTGAACTAAGCCCAAGTCATAGTATTAGGCAAGGAATGTGACACCCAAGGCATGCTCTCTAAAAATTGAAGAACAGAAAAGGAGATAAGGCATGGATTCAAAATTTCCTGAAATTTATCTTCAGAGAAGCAAGAATCACACAATTTGAATACAACTCATTTTATCTGTACTTTGGAAAATGATCAAATATATATGTCATTAGGAGTTACTTATGACAAAGATGCATATGTTTACTTTTTCAGGCAGAGGAATGAATAGTATGACAACTACTTCCTGTCACCTTAGGACCACAAATGTACATGATGCTTTGAGGAAAGCATCAATGACATTTAAAACTTGATGGTTAAAAAAAGAACTGGACAAAAAGCATAGTGATGTTATGTCTGTTGTAATGGTTGGTTATGATAGTTGACAAGTCTGCCTATCCAAAGACAGGTAAATGGAAAAGTTGCTGTCTCAGAGTATCTTCTAACTCATGGCTCTCACAGTTGACAGTTTTCTCATATGACTAGATTTATTGAGTCATACAGGCAATTAACTATGTGAGCATTGTTTAGGCTTGTAGCAGACAATTTTGGTTCCCCTAGCCACAATCCCATGACCTATCCCTGATTTCAAGTGCAACTGTACTGGACAGTTTCCACATGTGTTGTCAACATCTCACCTCAAATGCCTGCTTTATTGATCTAGTTTTTTGCCTCAGAGCTTTCTCTAAATTCATAGAAATTTATTCAGTTCTCATGGAGGGAAGTCTTATAGTAAAGGGAGGTCAATACCTTTAAGTTCAGTCGGCTACACGGGGACAATTCCGAGGCACTCAGAGGGTTCCCAGTTGTCTACTGCAGTTACCAGCACAACAACATAAACTTCAATGAGTTGTTTTCTTCTTCCTTCTTTCACTCCCCCTGTTCTTTCATGCCTGCTCTGGCGTCAACTCCTAAGCAAACACGTGCACCTAAATGTGTGTAACACATTCTGTATACATAGAGAAACATCTGGAGAGATACACACCAAACTGTATCTTAAAGTGGTTACCTATGGGGATTGGAATTAATGGGTATGTGGGATAAGAATTGGAGTAGATGGTTGACCACATGCAGAAGATTGAAACAGGACCCCATATCTATCCCCATGCACAAAGTTTAATTCCAAATAGATCAGAGACCTAAATGTAAAACCTCAAACCATAAGAACCTTAGAAAAGGAAGGAAATACCCTCATGGAAATCGGAACTGGCATCCAATTCCTGAACAAACCCGAAACCCACAGGTCATAAGAGAGAAGATAGACAAGTGGGACCTCATTAAACTGACAAGCTTCTGCAAAGCCAAAGAAACCATCAAGAGAGCAGGGAGACAGCCTACAGACTGGGAAAAAGTATTTGCCAACTCCAGGTCTGACAAAGGCTTAACATCCTGGATCTACAAGGAACTCAAATGTGCTGAAAAGAAAAAACCAAACAGCCCCATTATAAAATGGGCAAAAGACATGAACAGACACTTCACAAAAGAAGACATCCGAGCAGCCAACAAACACATGAAGAAATGCTCAACCTCACTAATCATCAGGGAGATGCAAATCAAAACCACACTGAGATACCACCTAACTCCAGTCAGAATGGCAATCATCAACAACTCAAAAAATAACAGCTGCTGGAGAGGGTGTGGCGAAAAGGGAACACTTCTACACTGTTGGTGGGAGTGTAAACTAGTGCAACCTCTGTGGAAAGCAGTGTGGTGATTCCTAAAAGCCCTAAATATCAACCTCCCATATGACCCCGCAATCCCCCTACTGGGAATATACCCTGAAGAACACAAATCACTCTATAAAAAATATACCTGCACACGTATGTTTATCGCAGCGTTGTTGACAATAGCAAGAACCTGGAAACAACCATGCTGCCCATCAAAAGAGGACTAGATTAAAAAAAATGTGGTACATATACACGATGGAATACTACGCAGCCATAAAAAAGAACAAAATCATGAATTTTGCAGCAACCTGGATGGAACTAGAGTCTATAATACTGAGTGACCTCTCACAGAAACAAAGATCCAAGTATCACATGTTCTCACTCATATAATGGACCTTGAACATCCAATGTAATACCATAAGAAAATGACTGACGGTACTGGGAAACTATGGGGGGGAGGGGGATGGGATTAACAGTCGCAAATATCTGTCTGGGGATGGGGAAACACCTCTTATCAACAGGGTGCCTGAATGAAACATAATTGTACACCTAACCCTTAACTGTACCCCACAAAATCATAATAAAAAAATTGATTAAATTTAAAAAAGTAAAATAAAATACAGTAAAAAAATAAAATAATTAGCCAAAAAAAAAAAAAAAAGAATTGGAGTAGATGCTATTGTTGTCCTAATTATGTCTCTTGGCATTTATCGTTCCTGCACATGCCTATAGTTTCTTTCTTTAAATTTTTTTTAAATTTCAATAGCTTTTGGGGTGTACAAATATCCACCACTCCCAGCTATACACATTGTACCCAATAGGTGATTTTTCATTCTCTATCCCGTCCCACCTTCCCCCTTCTGAGTCTCCAGTGTCCATTATACCATTCTTTATGCCTTTGCAGATCCTTAGTTTAGCTCCCACTTATAAGTGAGAACATGTGGTGTTTGCTTTTCTGTTCCTGAGTTAATTAGCTTAGGATAATGTTCTCCAATTCCCTCCAAGTTGCTGCAAAAAAACATTATTTCATGCTTTTTGATAGCTGAATAGTATTCCATAGTGTATATATACCACATTTTCATTATCTATTGGTCGGTTGATGGGCATTTAGGTTGATTCCACATCTTTGCAATTATGAATTGTGCAGTGATAAACATGCAGGTGCAGATGTCTTTGTTATATAATGACCTCTTTTAAACTGCTAGAGTAGATACCTAGTAGAGAGATTGCTGGATCAAATGGTAGATCTACTTTTGGTTCTTTGAGTAATCTTCATACTGCCTTCCATAGAGGTTGTACTTATTTATACTTCCACAAACAGTGCATAGTGTTCCCTTTTCTCTGCACCTATCTATAGTTTTTTAATTTTTTAAATAATGGCTATTCTGACTGGTATAAAGTGATATTTTATTGTGGTTTTAATTTGTATTTCCCTAATGATGAGTGACATTGAGCATTTTTTTCATATGTTTGTTGGCTATTTGTATATCTTCTTTTGAGAGATGTCTGTTCATGTCATTTACTCACTTTTTAGTGATGTTATTTGCTTTTTTTCTTGCTGATTTGTTTGAGTTCTTTGTAGACTCTGGAATTAATCTTTTGTCAGATGCATAGTTTGTGAATAGGTTCTCCCATTCTATAGGTTGTCCATTTGCTCTGTTGATTATTTATTGTGCTGTGCTTAATTAAATTTTTAATTTAATTAAGTCCCAATTGTTTATCTTTGTTTCTGTTGCTTTTGGGGTTCTAGCCATGAATTCTTTGCCTAGGTCGATATCCAGAAGAGTTTTTCCTAGGTTTTCTTTCAAGATTTTTATGGTTTCAGGTCTGACATTCAAGTCTTTAATCCATCTTGAGTTAATCTTTGTATATGAGAGAGACAGGGATCAAGTTTCATTTTTCTGCATGAAAGTATCCAATTCTCCCAGAACCATTTGTTGAATAGGGTGTCCTTTTCCCAGTGTATTTTTTGTCTGCTTTGTCAAAGATCAGTTGTTTGTGTATATTTGGGTTTATTTCTGTATTCTTTTTTTTTTAAAGTATAATTTCCATTCTATTTTTTCCAGATAGCTGTTGTTCTTCAGTACTTAAGAACTCAGCTTCTTACATGGGCTTTGGTGGAGGGCATGGGGCAGCACCTGCAGGTCTGAATCGGGGTGGGGTGTCCAGTCCTTGTAGGCTTCACGAGACCGATTCCTCACTACCTTGCTGTGAATGGCACAACTCACGCAGTAATGCAGCTTCACATACAACTTGGGAAGCACATAGGCAACAAAGACACTAGCTTCAGAAATGCCCCTGACTGCTGTGGCCTCCACTATGTTTCGAATGACGAACTTCTTAATAGCCTTGTCCTTGGGCATGTATCAGGTGCAGTTCGTGCAGCGAATGAGCTGCACGTGGCCACGACCCTTTTTGGCACAACCGTTGATCCTTTTTATCTTTGTCATCTTGGAAGTGAGGACCTGAATCTAATTCTGTATTCTCTATTGTGTTCCGTTGGTCCATGTGTCTGCTTTTGTACCTATACCATGCTGTTTTGGTTGCTACAACCTTGTAGTATAATTTGAAGTCAGGTGATGAATGTGATGCCTTCAACTTTGTTCTTTTTGCTTAGGATTGCTTTGGCTATTTTGGCTTTTTTTTGGTTCCATATGAATTTTAGGATTGTTTTTTCCAATTCTGTGAAAAATGATATTGGTAGTTTGATGGGGATTGCATTGAATCTGTAGATTACTTTGGGCAATATGGTCATTTTGACAATGTTAATTCTTCTAATCCATGAGCATGGACTCTTTCTTCATTTGTTTGTGAACTCTATAATTACTTTCATAGGTGTTTCATATTTCTCCTTGTAGAGATCACTTACCTCCTTGGTTAAGTATATTTCTAAGTATTTTAGCTATTTGGCTGCTACTGTAAATGGAATTAGTTCTTGACTTGATTTTCAGCTTGGTCACTATTGGTGTAGATCACTGCTACTGAATTGAATGTGTTGATCTTGTATCCTGAAACTTAACTGAATTTATTTATCAAGTCCAGGAGTCTTCTGAAGGAGTCTTTAGGATTCTCTAGGTAATAAGATCATACCCATGGCATACAGAGATAGTTTGATTTCTTCTTTTCCAATTTGGATAT
Source organism: Carlito syrichta (assembly GCF_000164805.1). Taxonomy (NCBI): domain Eukaryota; kingdom Metazoa; phylum Chordata; class Mammalia; order Primates; family Tarsiidae; genus Carlito; species Carlito syrichta. The sequence continues at coordinate 36,045 of NW_007207620.1, read as the reverse complement.
GCTTTATTTCTTTTTCTTGCCTGATTGTTCTTGCTTGGACTTACAGTACTATGTTGAATAGATGCAGTTATAACTACAGTTTCTTATTGTGAGCACATGCAACTCTCTATATGAGGACTTTCTCTGGACGAAGCAGTGTGCTTGGTCTGCCAAAAGGTCTGAGTGTTACTGAACCCAATTGGGGTACACTCACCAGGCACAGTAAGGCCAAACAGCCACACCAATGTTTGCAGTGAGAGAAAGGAGAGTATTTATTTTCAGGTTGACAAGCAAAGAGAATTGGGCATCTCATATGTTAGACTTGACCTCCCAATGGCTTGCAGGGGTAAATTTCAGGAAAGCAGAAATTACAGGCAAAATTATGAATCAATACATGGAAGTTACACATTCGTTTGGCCTAACAAGATGGGATATCTTGAAGCAGGGGCTTATAGGTCATAGGAAGAGTCCAAGATTTTCTAATTTGCATTTAGTTAAGGAAGTGCTGGAGTCCAGCTCCAGGAGAGAGTCAGGGCTTGAGACGGGGGAATCGGGAAGCGGCGAAAAAGAAAAGATGAACACGACAGGATCCTTCTTCCTGGGGAGAGTTCAAGACTCTGCCAATTTTTATTCAATTCTTACAAGCTTATATAGTTTTTTTTTTTTTTT